>NC_056743.1:51436491-51583991 GCF_019279795.1 Protopterus annectens | reverse complement strand
CGGATCCCATATAAATATCTATATATATATATATATATATATATATATATATATATATATATATATATATATAGATATAGATATATTATTTATTTATTTTATCTGTTTTACATTTGTTTACTGGGAAAGTCCAACTGGACACACATCCTTTTTCAGCAGAGGCCCTGGAAGAAAAGCTCCACATTTAAACATACAGAAATACAGTATATGAGTCGAATATATAGGGCACAGAAGTTAAAATACTATCTATTTTATATATATATAAACATTAAAACAATTAAAGGGATAAGGAGATAACTCTGTCTTATTCATCTGTTCAGAATCATCAGTTGGAGAATGAAACTCCCACTTCAGTTTTTGCCTCCAAACCTTAATATATATTCCTAATTAACCCTATTTTTTGTGAAGGAATGCAAATTCTGCTATTAACTCCATTAGTTCCAGCTGGCAGTATAGAATGCTTTTCTGTATTAAGACCCACCAACAATAGTGGTGTTTCTTTACATTGTGCTTCCATCTGGATCATTTTGTTCTATTAATGTTCTCAAATGTTTGCTCCCCCTTCACAGAACCACATTGATCCATGTCTATCAATTTTGGCAACAGCCTTCCTATTATCTTAGCTAATATTGACATAAACTCACTATAATCATAGTTTAAAAGTGAAATGGGTCTATATTTATTTATTTACATTTGTTTACCGAGAAATTCCGACGGACGCAGGTCCTTTTTCAGCGGATGTCCAGGTAGAAAAGCTCCACATCATGTACATGATAAATAGAGATAGAAAGTTACAACAATAGTAAACAACATTACAGGTTGTTGGCTTTAATACAATAACAAGATATCGGTTATCAACATTATATACAGTAAATGTTGCAAGTTAAGATAGCTTCTTGTTTATAATATTAGTAACAAAGTTGTCAGACAAGATTTTAAAGTATGTAAAGACAACTAGCTAATTCTGAGTGTGGTTAGTAGTGGTGGTAGTATAGTTGGGTTAGGAGTCTAGGTGGGGGTGCTAGTCTGGATTGGAATTATGATTGTTATTATTATAGATTATATGAAGCTGGGTCTGCATGGTCGTCATGCTGTTGGGTAATGTATCCTCCATTGCTTTCTTCCGCGATGTTGGTCCTACCCCCTCTTTTAAAATACTGTTAAAACAACATTTCCAGATCTATATCATATTCTTTCATTTTAACTTCCAAACTTCCATTGGAATACCATATGTTTGTGGAGACTTCCTCAGTGATTGAGTATGCATTACTGTTTTATCTCATTTCTTCTTATTGCTATTAGAGAGCCTCATCTTTCTATAGGTTTCCTTTCATGCATTTTCTAAGTTTCCACATTCCTTTGGTTTATACATATTTACAGTGGATATAAAAAGTGTACACACCCATGTTAAAATGCCAGGTTTTTGTGATACAATAAAATGAGACCACGGTAAATCATTTCAAAACTTTTCCCACCTTTTATGTGACCTGTACCCTGTACAATTCAATTGAAAAACAAATCTGTTAGGGGAAAAGTAAAAAAATGTACAATAAGTTGGTTCCATAAATGTGCACACCCTTAAATTAATACTTTGAAGCACCTTTTGATTTAATTACAGCGTTCAGTCTTCTTGGGTATAGGAGTCTATCAGCATGGCACATCTTGACTTGGCAATATTTGCCCACTCTTCCTTGCAAAAGCACTCCAAATCTGTCAGATTGTGAGGGCATCTCTTGTGCATAGCCCTCTTCAAGTCACCCCACAGATTTTCTGTTGGATTTAGGTCTGGGCTCTGGCTGGGCCATTCCAAAACTTTAATTTTCTTCTGGTGAAGCTATTCTTTTGTTGATTTGGATGTATGCTTGGGGTCATTATCATGTTGAAAGGTGAAATTCATCTTCATTTTCAGTTTTCTAGCAGACGCCTGAAGGTTTTGGGCCAAAAGTGACAGGCATTTGGAACTGTTCATAATTTTCTCCACCTTGACTAAAGCCCCTTCCATCTGAAGAAAAGCAACCCCAAAGCATGATACTGCCACCACCATGCTTCACCATGGGGATTGGTGTTCGTTTGGTGATGTGAAGTGTTGTTTTTATGCCAAACATACCTTTTGGAATTGTGGCCGAAAAGTTCAGCCTTGGTCTCATCAGACCATAGCACATTTTCTCACATGCTTTTGGGAGACTTGATGTATTGTTTTGCAAATTTTAGCTGGGACTGGATGTTTTTCTGTGTAAGAAAAGGCTTCCATCTTGCAACCCTACCCCATAGTCCAGACATATAGAGATTGTTGTCACATGTAGTACACAACCAGTACTTGCAAGTATTTCCTGCAGCTCCTTCAGTGTTGCTGTAAGTCTCTAAGCAGCCTCCCTGACCAGTTTTTGTCTTGTCTTTTCATCAATTTTGGCAGGATGTCCAGTTCTTTGCGATGTCACTGTTGTCCAATATTTTCTCCACTTTTTGTTGACTGCCTTCACTGTATTCCACGGTATATCCAATGCTGTGGAAATTTTTTGTATCCTTGTCCTGACTGATACCTTTCAACAATGAGATCCTTTTGATGCTTTGTAAGCTCTCTGCGAACCATGGATTTTGCTGTAGCAGGCACCTGAGTAAATGTCAGGAAAATCCTGCTAGGACAGCTGAACCTTATTTGGGGTTAATCAAAGTCTCTTTAATTGATGGCAGGTGTGTACCCAAGAAGACTGAATGCTGTAATTAAATCAAAAGGTTCTTCAACAAAGTATTAGTTTATGGGTGTACACACTTATGCAACCAGCTTATTGTGTGGTTTTTATTTTTTATATTTTATCCCCTAACAGATTTGTTTGTTTCTCAATTGAATTATACAGGATATAGGTCACATTAAAGGTGGGAAAAGTTTTGAAATGATTTACTGTGGTCTCATTTTTTTATATCACAAAAGCCTGATATTTTAACAGGGGTGTGTACACTTTTTATATCTACTGTAAATAAAATTTCTGAAATATCTGTAGTACCCTCTGTAGGATCTCTGCTTAGTTTTCTTGTCTTAGACTTCCTAAGTTTGGCAATAACCCTTTCTCTTACAATTGCCTAAGTCATTGTACTAAACTTTTTTGTGCTCTGGCTTACAAATCCAGATTTGTTTTCAAAAATACTTGATTAAGGGGGGAAAAAAGAAAACTAGTTGCTTAACAGCAACCTTTCTAAAGTCATGCATTTTAGTCAAATACTCCTTTATTTTCACTTTAGCACTCCTCTTGTTCTGTGAGATTTATATTATTCTACAATTCTTTAACCGATGTCATCCCTTTTAAATAATTAAAACTGGAGGTAATCCAGAAAGTCTGAGTCAAGTTTAATGTGTCATGTGTGTCCCACAGGATGACAGGACTAATGAGAAACAGAGTACAAAGGATAAGTCCAGATAAAATCACTTTAGCTAGCAAGTCAAGGAGACTTTCCCTCTCTCTTGGATACCCTCCCTGTGAGAGGAATAAGACACCTTGTTAGTTTCCAGTAGTTCATTCAGTTAAGCAGATAGATGGACAACTTCAATCCTCATTGATTTGCCAGAAAACCACAAATTTTATGAGGAACAGACCAAAAATAATAGGCAAAAATTTGGAAATTTGAGAGGTATGCTTCGATTCTCCAAATGTCTTCATTGCTGGCATCCAGACAATGTATTTACTAGCCAGCAACTGAATTTTACTCAGACTGATAGCATTTGCTGGTGCTTTTTTTTTCACAATTCTCTTTTTCGCACTGGGAGAGCTATAATTAGTCTGTGGATCAGTTTGCAGCCATTTTAGAGGTCTCCATCCAATTAAATACTTGAAAATTGGGGAATAATATGTAAATTGTGCTGGAGTTCTTACTATTCAGTTCATATCCTTTATACCAAATATTCTCATGGACGTTTTCAAGCAAATGTCCCCTTTTATTTTATTTTCTGTCTAGCCCCCCCCCCCCGGTACATCATCACTATTGCAAATCAGGTTCCAGTCCTTGCCCATAAACAGTTTCCCTGCTACGAGTTACGAGTTTAGTATTTCTTCAGAATTCTGTTAGACTCTATTATAATAACTTTAGACTGAATATTGACTGCATTGTAATGTAATCCTCCTTATCTGCTAACAACCCCTTACTACTACATAGCTACCATCACTGTCTTTTTTATTCTTTGGTCATTATTGGACCCCTCACACAATCATTATTATCCCTCCCCTTTTCCTTTGTCCTTGACATTCTTCTGAATGTCCACCTTGAAGTCCTTTCTTTGTGTGAAGTTCACATATTGATGTGTGTACAAATGCATCTCTTGTAACTTTGCTGGTTTTACCCTTCAACCTTCTATTTTCTTCTATGCAATTTGCTCCTACCCTTTTTTAAACATCCCACTTCCAGTTCTTTTATCTCTGTTACTATATTCGCTACTTCTAGTATGGTTTTTTTAGACTTTGATTTCCATTTTCTAATAATTGCTTTTTTAGCAGGCACCAGAATTAAACTCGGCAAGACCTTACTATGTCTAAGCAATTTGGATTCTTATCACAGCTCAAAATAAAAATACATTTCCTTAGTTGTACCCATTTGCTTACCCAGTATGTTTGACAGAATACTTTGTAGGGAATTTTTAAAGTCTGCCAACTCATTACATTCCCAAAAATATGTTCTCATTTACCTCTTTCTTCTCCATCACAACTTCAACATTTGCAGTCTACCTGAGGAAGCATTCTTTGCAGTCTGCTTTGGGTAGAAAAATACCTATGCAAACTCTTCCAAGCAAAGATAATAAATCTTGTAGACTTTGCATATTTGGGAGCCATATATATACCCCCCATTGTTTCTTTGTGAATTGCTTATCCAATATCTCTTCCCAATCTTGTTTAAACTCCTTTGATTCCTTTGGTTACCGTGCAATATTTTATATGATCTGATAATTATCCCTTTTTTAACATTAGTTTATGTTGGACTGTGATAGTGTGGGTCGGAACTTTGAATGTTGGCAGTATGACTGGTATAGTTAGCTGATATGATGGACTGAAGGACGGTTGGTATATTGTGTGTGCAAGAGACCAGATGGAAGGGGAGTAAGGCTAGGTGTATTGGAGGTGCTTTCAAATTGTTTTATCATGGTGTGGCTGGGAGGAGAAATGGCATAGGCATTATCCTGAAGGAACAGTATGCTAAGAGTGTTTTGGAGGTGTAGATTGTCGGATAGAGTGATGTTTATGAAGCTGGAAATCGATGGTGTAATGATAAATGTTGTTAGTGCATATGCTCCACAAGTTGGGTGTGCAATGGATGAGAAAGAAAATTTTTGGAGTGAGTTAGATGAAGTGGTGATGACTGTACCCAAGGGTGAGAGACTGGTGATTGGAGCAGATTTCACTGGACATGTTGGTGAAGGGAACAGAGGGGATGAGGTAGTGATGGGTAGGTATGGCGTTAAGCAAAGGAATGCAGAAGATCAGATGGTAGTGGATTTTGCGAAAAGGATGGACATGGCTGTGATGAATACGTATTTTAACAAGAGGGAGGAGCATAGGGTGACATATAAGAGTGGAGGAAGATGCGCACAGGTGGATTATATTTTATGTAGAAGGGCCAATCTGATGGAGATTGGAGACTGTAAAGTGGTGGCAGGGGAAAGTGTAGTTAGGCAGCATAGGATGGTGGTTTGTAGGATAACATTGGTGATCAAGAAGAGGAGGATGAGTGTGAGGGCAGCACCAAGGATCAAATGGTGGAAATTGAAAAAGGGTAATTGTGAGGTGATGTTCAGGAAAGAGTTAAGACAGGCACTGGGTGGCAGTGAAGAGTTACCGAATAGCTGGGTAACTACAGCAGAGCTAGTAAGAGAGATGGCTAGAAAGGTGCTTGGTGTGACATCTGGAAAGAGGAAGGAGGACAAGGAGACCTGGTGGTGGAATGAAGAAGTACAGGAGATTATACAGAGAAAGAGGTTAGCGAAGAAGTGGGATTGTCAAAGAGATGAAGAAAGTAGACAAGAGTATAAGGGGATGCGGTGCATGTCAAAGAGAGAGGTGGCGAAGGCTAAGGATAAGGCGTATGAAGAGTTGTATAAAAGGTTGGACACTAAGGAGGGAGAAAAGGACCTGTACCGATTGGCTAGACAGAGGGACCGAGCTAGGAAAGATGTGCAGCAGGTAAGGGTGATGAAGGATAATGAGGGAAACATACTCACAAGCAAGGAGAGTGTGTTGAGCAGATGGAAAGAGTACTTTGAGGGGTTGATGAATGAAGAGAATGAGAGGGAGAGAATGTTGGATGATGTGCGGATAGTGAATCATGAAGTGCAGTGGATTAGCAAGGAGAAAGTAAGGATAGCTATATAGAGGATGAAGAATGGAAAGACTGTTGGTCCCGATGACATACCTGTGGAAGCATGGAGGTGTTTAGGTGAAATGGCAGTGGAGTTTTTAGCTAGATTGTTTAATGAAATCTTGGAAAGTGAGAGGATGCCTGAGGAATGGAGAAAAAGCGTTTTGGTACCAATTTGTAAGAATAAGGGTGATGTGCAGAGCTGTAGTAACTACAGAGGGATTAAACTGATCAGTCACAGCATGAAGTTATGGGACAGAATAGTGGAAGCTAGGTTAAGAAGGGAGGTGATGATTAGTGATCAGCAGTATGGTTTCATGCCAGGAAAAAGCACTACAGATGCGATGTTTACTCAGAGTGTTGATGGAGAAGTACAGAGAAGTTCAGAAGGAGTTGCATTGTGTCTTTGTGGATTTAGAGAAAGCAGGAAGTCGAGAGTGTCAGAGAAGTATGTAAGAGTGGTACAGGATATGTACGAGGGTAGTGTGACAGCGGTGAGGTCTGCGGTGGGAGTGACAGATGCGTTTAAGGTGGAGGTGGGATTACATCAAGGATCAGCTCTGAGCCCTTTCTTATTTGCAATGGAGAACCAGATCTGTAAACATAAACAGTATACCCTTTGATCCTGATCTGAGTTTTTTAACTGTGGATGTGAAGGAACTTTATACGACCATCCCACAACAGTTAGGATTAGAATGGGTAAGGGAGTTCTTGGAGTCAAGGAATGTAGAACAAAAATATTTTTACACAATTGAGACTCTGTTAGAAATGGTGTTAAAATATAATTTTTTTAGTTTTGACAACACGATATATAGGCAAGCCACTGGTGTAGCAATGGGCTCACCATGTATGGCACAATGGGAGAACACATTATTATTTAACAATTTACTATTTATATGAGGCTCCTTGGGCATGGTGGCCTTTTATTGATGACATCAAGACCCTGACTAACTTCTTAGATTTCAGAACAACATTAGCTTTTTGGACATTAATTTAACCAAGGACAAAAGAATCTTTTTAGTTTACAGTAATATTTACAGAAAACCCACTTATTCTAATGGGTTCTTGAAGATGAGGATTTTAATTTTGAATGCAGTAACCTGACTACCATGTTTGCCAACAAAAGACAATCTGGCTATTTCAGGCCCATCGAACAGGCCTGGATTTGGTGGGTTTGATTAAAAGAATAGAGAACCTGACACAGGATCAGATTCAAAATTGGGCAAACATAAAGGAAGACATAAACTTGTATCAGTTGTTGGGTTCAACACCTAACATGGCCTTCAGGAAAGGATATAATTTAAAGGCATTATTAGAAATGAACAGACATACTGCGTTTAATAAGGCCAAGGGCATGGTCAGATGTGGTTTGTGCACCCCAGTGTAATCATGCAAGGAAGGCTCATGTTGTCATCAACAATGTAAAATATAAACTCTGTTCATCTAGAGCAGTGGTGTATGCTGCAACCTGTATGCAGTGCCCTGCTTTTTATATAGGAAAAACTGAGAGGGCACTGCATAAGAGGGTGTATGAACATTTATATGCTGTTTCTAAAGCATTCTTTTATATAGGAAAAACTGTAGGGTGGGGCACTGCAAGAGTTATATGATTCCAATAATGCTCTAGCTTCCCATATTATCGACAACAAAGAACACAGTTTTAGATTTACGGTTCTGAAGCAAATTAGGACAAAGATATATTCAGGCCCATGGCAATTGGTATTAGAGAAAGAAGAGTTATTGTGGCAGCTTAGGACAGCAGCGCACACATACCCTGGTCTGAATGAGGCAATTTCTCTTACTTGTATCTTAAAACTGTTAGCTAACAAAAGGTGATTTTTTACCTTGTTAAACAATTTGTGGAACATTTTAAGCACGATCCAGTTGTATTGTTCTACGTTTGCTTGGCTTATTACCAAAGTTTTGTTATTTGTTGTTTAATATATTGCTATAAGAATTTTAATGGAAAAACACATTCTCTTTGGGTGTTTGGAAAAAGAATTTTTAAAACGATAGGTCATGTAGAAATGACCTCATATTCCATTTAATATAATGGCATAATGAGTTATTTATATAGTAGAATATGAGTTGATAAGTGCTACTATAAACACTCAAACATATTTAATGTGAACACATTAGTTTAACAAATTTGTTAAATCTATGTTAAGAATTTTCATTTTCCTTTAATTTTTATTTATTATTTTTTATTTCTACTGTTGGAGATATTTAAATGTTAAGGTTATAAGTTTTTAACAGTGGGGTTTGTCTTGTTTTTTACTGTTGGTTTAATTTGTTGTAGTCAAAGTCAGCTGCTGTTTGTTGAAATTCAATTTGACTGTAAAAATTAGATGATGGTATTAACTGTGGATTATTACTTGGTTACCTATTTGGTATATGCCCAGCAGCTTGCTTCCTTCGAATTTTTGTGCTTTATTTGCAATGGTGATGGACAGGTTGACAGACGAGATCAGACAGGGGTCCCTGTGGACTATGATGTTTGCAGATGACATTGTGATCTGTAGTGAGAGTAGGGAACAGGTGGAGGAGACCCTGGTGAGGTGGAGATATGCTCTAGAGAGAAGAGGAATGAAGGTCAGAAGGACTAAGACAAAAATATATGTGTGTGAATGAGAGGGAGGATAGAGGAATGGTGAGGATGCAGGGAGTAGAGGTGGCAAAGGTGAATGAGTTTAAGTACTTGGGATCAACAGTTCAGAGTAATGGTGAGTGTGGAAGAGAGGTGAAGAAGAGAGTACAGGCAGGATGGAGTGGGTGGAGAAGAGTGTCAGGAGTGATTTGTGACAAACGAGTACCAGTAAGAGTGAAAGGGAAGGTCTACAAGAGGGTAGTGAGACCAGCTATGTTATATGGGTTGGAGACAGTGGCATTGACAAAAAGGCAGGAGTCAGTGCTTGACATGGCAGAGTTGAAGATGTTAAGATTTGCACTGGGTGTGACGAGGATGGACAGGATTAGGAATAAGTATATTAGAGGGTCAGCCCAGGTTGGAAGGTTTGGAGACAAAGCCAGAGAGGCAAGATTATGTTGGTTTGGACATGTGCTTAGGAGGGATGCAGAGTATATTGGGAAAGAGATGCTAAGGATGAAGCTGCCAGGTAACGGGAAAAGAGGAAGGCCTAAGATAAGGTTTATGGATGTGGTGAGAGAGGACATGCAGGTGGTTGGTGTGACAGAGCAAGATGCAGAGGACAGGAAGAAATGGAAGCAGTTGATCTGCTGTGGCGACCCCTAACGGGTGCAGCCCAAAGAAGAAGTTTCTGTTCTAGATTCTCCTAAAAACTCTAACATTGGTGGTCTTTCACCTAGGACCCCCCTACTCCTTATTCTGATATAAATCCTTGATAGGGAAGGCAGTCTGTAACATCATCATCATCATCAGCCCCCCTTTCTCCCATTTTTCTACATGGGGTCAGGGGTATCGTGTTAACTGTCACCAAGTCTCTCAATTCAGTGCCACACTTCTGCTTTCTTCAACACTCATGCCTGACTGTTGCAGATCTTCTTTCACACAATCCATCCACATCTTTGCTGGACATCCTCCCTTCCTCTTACCTTCTTCCTGTCTGTCAAAAATCTTCTTCACCAGATTGTCCTCTGCTTTTCTACACATGTGCCCAAACCACCGTAATCTGTTCTCTTTGATTTCTTCTGAAATTGGAGCTACTTTGGCTTCTGCTGTGATGTCCTCATTTCTTTATCTGTTCCACAGTGTACATCCTACTACCTTTCTCAGGCACTTCATTTCCATCACCTCTTACTGTCAGTTGGCTGCACCCCCTCTGAATTTAGCTTTGACCTCTTCATTCAGATTACCCTTCTCCTCAGCCACCCCTCCCAGATACTTGAAGCTGTTACCTATTCCACTATCTTCCCTTCTATCGCTGTTCTCATTACCACCATCTTATCTGTGCTTAGTTTCATCCCATGTGCCTTCAGCTTTGCATTCCATTCTCCTATCCTTTGCTGAAGTTCTAGATCAGAGTCAGCCTATAATGCCACATCGTCTGCATACAGCACCTTTGTTGATCTGTCCCCTCCTCTAATGTAGTCCATCACCAGTATGAACAGCAGTGAGCTCAGGGCTGAACCCTGGTGTACACCATTCCCACTGGGAACCACTCTGTGAGGCCAAACACTGTTTGTACTTGAGTCATTAGGTCCTTGTATATAGCCTGCACTAATTCTACCAATGTTTCTGGGACTTCAAACCACTGCAGTACTGCCCAGATCAGCTTTCTTTGGACCTTGTCATATCCTTTCTCCAAGTCTAGGAATGCCCAGTTGGACTCTCTCCTCATCTCTAGCCTCTTCTCAAGTATCTGTCTCACTGCTAACATCAGGTCAATTGTGATGCATCCTGATCTGAATCCAAACTGTTCATCTCCCATCTTACATTCTACTACTCTGCATATCCGTTTATTAATCACCCTCTCCAGAACTTTCATGCAATGTGATTGGAGTTTGATGCCTGTGTACTGCCCACAGTTGTGGATGTCCCCTTTGTTCTTGTACACTGGCAGGAGTATGCTTATTCTCCAGTTATCTGGGATACACCTTTCTCTCCAATGTGTTATGAGTACTGTTAGGAGCCATTTCTCCCCTATCTCGCCCAGCATCTTTATCATTTGAGCCTGCTGCTTTCCCTGACTTCATTTTCCTTAGTGCTGTTCTTACTTCTTCTAGGGTAGTCTCCTGTTCTTCTCACATCATAGGCTGTAACCTGCGGTCCAAATTAATTCTCGGTGTGTTACTGTTCTGTTACCTTTCTGTCTCTAATTATTTGCTCCCAATACCTTAGTTCCTTTGCCAGTTTTCTACAGTAAATTCCAGCCCCTTCTTGCCTATTTTCTGTATTCCTAATTGCAGTCATTCCTATCGGCATAATCTCCTTTCTGTATTCCAGTGTTGGCTTAGTTCTTAAAATACTTTCTGCTGCTTTATCAGTATAATATTCTGTATGGTTATTGTTTTTCGCCTTAAGGATCTGCTTTCAAAGTCCCATTCTGTCCTTCTTTCTTGAGCTTCCGCCATTTCGGCATCATCTCTTTCCATGTTGAATTATAGCTTTCTGTTTCTGCTATGTATAGGAGCTTTAACCGTGTAACTCTGAAATACCCTTTCAAGTCATGTAATCCCAAAGCACCTTGTTCTATTGGAAGTATCATCTTTTCCCACTTAACTCTTGCCATTTTCCCCTCCCAGACAAATTCCTTCAACTCTTTGTTAAGTCGTGTCCACAACTTTTCCTCTGGTTGATAAAAATATGCCTGACCTATTTATAAAACTAAAGGGACTAAAAACATTTTCACTACTTGTATAAATACTGTTAAGAACAAAAATCTGTTTTATAGTTGGCTCTTTCCTTCCTCTTCCCCGCTCCTCAATGTTCTTCCAAATATTAATGACATGAAATAAGGCTTTATGCTTTGGAGTCCCCTACAAGTTTAACAAAGTAAAAAAAGTTGCATATTTATATTTAGTTTTCTTCTTCCACCATATTTCACAAATGTAATTGATGCTTTTTAATCTCTCATTTAGTCATTCATTTTTCAGTTGCTGGTTTCTTCATGTTGATCTTCATCTCCCAAATCCAGTCTCTGGTTCATTTCCAATGTACTCCTAGTTGTTTTATTCAACTCTTATGCTTTTTTCGGTCTCTAGAGCATTTTCGTTTGTAACGTTGGAAAAGGTTTCACTATCATTTTCTGTCTATGTGCTTTATTATCAGGAGAATAAGAAGCAGCATTCCCTTCTGTTTCACAGCTCACTTTTTGTTTGACAAACTTTTTGTATTTCCACCTTAGCATGTTCTGCATCAAAAATTGACAGATCATCCAGGAAAAAAATATTCTAAAGATAGCTGGATAAGTCAGATTGAATGTCACATTTGCTTCTTGAGATTCTCTGATTGCTGGAACAAGCTTACTTCTTTCTGTGTGGTATATTGTAATCATTTTCCACAAACACTCTACTGCCTCCAGTTTTTAGTACTTTGTTCTTCTGCCACAGTTTTTTCAGAATCAACTCTTCTTGCTGGTAGGATTGCATCTTTGCTGTTAGAGGTGTTGCTGCTTTCTCATGGGCCAGGTTTGGAGCATACACACAATGTGCTCTTTCAATTAACTCCTGCTGTGGAATACCAGTCCAGTTACTTATTTGTGCTTTCATAAAATTAATACACTCTGTTCCTTCCAGCTTCTCTGGTACAACAGAAAATCTCAGGTTTTGCCTATGTCACTGTCCTCCTAGTTTTTTTAAACATCTCTTCTTATGCAGTGTCATACACAGCCATCATTTTTTCATTTTGACCTCTGATTTTTGCAGTTTTATCAGTTCATCTGTGTATATGTTTAAAGCTGTTTCCATTTTTCCAGCCTTTTGTTGCTTGAGTTGGCATACCCCTTCATTGCTTTATTTTAATCAGCTCTGAGCACATTTGACTTATTTTTTTTATCTAAATTACTGGAAGACATGATTACACCAAAGCTGGAGCTTGAACTGCTTTCCGCTGAACAGCTGCAGGATTCTTCCCACCTAATGTTTTCTCTTCACCTTTTGTATTTGATTTTTTTTTTCAGATTCTTTAAATTTCTACTTTGCTGGCATCCATGCAATATACTTACTAGCCAGTAACTGAAATGTGCCAAAAAGACAAACTCTCTGGCTCTCTTTTTTTTGAGCTTCTGTTTCCCCACTGGGAAAGGTGATATTAAGCTGTTACTCAGTGTGCAGCCATCTTGGAAGTCCTCACCCTAAACTTCTTAATATAATTCAGTGCTCTTTGTTTTTGTCCATACCTGTAAGGCCATTTACATTACATGTTAATATTGAACAGAGTATTCATTATGACAAAAATCTGTTACACCTACAAATTGCACATGGAAGTGTGTTTGAATGTGCATTTCTAAGTTGCAGAGTATATGCGCACACACTAGGTTGATGTGTTACGTGGCTGTTGCTCCTCATCTCTGTCTTAACTTGTGCTACATTTTTCTAGACTTCAGTTCAGTAAAACCACTCAAGAAGTAAATAAGCAGAGTGTGATCCCCATTTCCTTTTATTTTACAGCAAACATGCGCAACTACATACACTTTCCAGAAAGGAATTTTAACCTTCCATAAAAGGAATAATTGCCTCAAGTCGGTGGCTGCACCCCCATGCATTACATGTTCTAACACTTAAGTCTTCATGCTGAAGGTTAGCTTCAGCATCTAGAGGACAGAGACCACATCTGTAGCTGTGTGACTAACTGAAGGCACACAGCTACAGATGTAGTCTCTATCCAGTAAGAGGATGTGCATGATCCAGAAAACCTAAGTAATTTTCAGTGTTTTTGGGCTGGTCAGTTCCTAAGATGTATGCTGTAGTAAAACAAATATAAACGACACTTCTGTTGTACTAGTCTGTATCATGCTGTGATGTTACTCTGGTATTGCTAAGTGGCATCAGTAAATATTTGTTCTAAGCCATTCAGCACATTTACACTGAGTAGAAGGAATAAAAGGGAATCATTATTTTACTTTTCAAATTGTCATTTTTACACTAAAATGTTTACATATTTTCTGCTTTCTTGTTTCTGCACAGGGCTATTTCCTCTTATATGAATCCATGTTGGACTCTGTCATCTACGCAAGAGATAAATACCTTGCAAAAGGTGGTTCAGGTTTGTACTTAATTTTTGTTTATGTAGAGGTGTTTTTCAAAGAATATTTGATTTTTCTTTGACCTGCATTCGTCAGTCATAGTCAGGTATGATGCATCCGGTTGGAAATATTTAATGTGGTACTGCATTAAACAACATATTTAGACATCTTTTTTTTGCATTAACGTATTTAGACATCTTTTTTGCCAGAGCAATGCTTATTTTTTATTCATGCTTGTAATAATTTATACATAAAATACTTTTGCACCAAAATATAGTGGCTAACTTACATTAAATAACTTACTTGGTTTCTCATTAGGTAAGCTGTGATTTTCCTTCATTATATCTCTGTTGCATTACTCTTAACATCTAGGACTTTCCCTACAAAGGTCCTGCCCATCTACCCAGACATCTATAGTTCAGGGTCATTCTTGCACTTAGTGTATTTTTGCTCTAGGTGTGCACCAGCTTGCTAGTACAAAAGGAGAAGAGCACGCATGCCATTTTCATTTCGCTTTTATCTATGCAGGTACATATCAGTGCTGGGAACAGTTTTTACCATCGGCTTGGTTGCAGTCTCCCAGAAGCTTAGGTCGATATGCAGGTATATATCAGTGCTGTTCATAGGTAGGTACTAGGCTATTGGCCCTGGGACCTATACAAGCCCAGCCAAAAAGGTACCTTGGCTTTTGCTACCCAAGAAAATTATTTTCCTGTGTCACTGTCGAGCAGAGCCACAGAGGTGATCCCTGGGGTGAATTTCCTATTTTCCCATCCAATCATCAAGATTTTTCATGAAGAGTGCTAATGAGGAGCTTTGTTTGATATAGATAGGTATATTTCCAGAGTATGAGAAGTTTCTGGGACAGGAATCTATCCCTCTGGCATGTTTTGTTTATTGTGGTGACAAGATTTAGGTCCCTAGAGCATGTAGGTTGAAGGAATTGGATTTCTTTAAGTGGAGCATGTCCAACAGCTCTGGGTTTCACATAGCTGTGTATGTTATGATCATCTCTGAGTAGGCGATATACAATGGAGTAAAGCTGGAGTTTTTTGAGACGGTCTGCGTAGGGCATGTGTTTGAGGCTGGTAATGCTCTTTGTAAGGTATTTCTGCAGCCTTTCCAGTTGTTGTAGATGTCTTGTGAGGTACATACCAAAAGGGGCGTTGTACTCTATAATGGGTCTAATGAGTGATGAGTAGAGGGGAACGATGACCTCTTTTTTTTCTGGATGAGAAACCTTTTGTGATGAGGTGTGCCACTTAGAAGGATTTCCTGACTACAGTGGAGATGTGATTATCAAAGGAGAGACTACTGTCTTGTGTCCCAAGGTCTCTTATCACACTTCTGGTGTTAAGTATACTACGCCCTATGTTGTAGTTCATGGGTATAGAGTTTTTATCAAAGGGGATGACAATGCACTTTTTGGCATTTAGCTTGAGGCCATGGCTTTGACACCAGGCATCTGTCTCAGGGAGGCCCTTTTGTAGGATGTCCACATCATTAGAAGTTTTGATTATGGCTCCTAGTTTGCAGTCATCTGCGAACTTCGTTAGCCAAAGACCTTCTGTGTTAGCCTGTACTTCAGAGAAGTAGATACCAAACAGGAGACAACCCAGGACTGAACCCTGTGGTACTCCACTTGTCACTGTTCTAAAGTTGGATTTGGAGTCTGCTACTTTCACAGTGTGGGTTCTGTCAGTGAGCCAGTTGGCATCCCATCTTGTGACATAGGGATTTATACCTAGTTTAGTGAGTTTATCTATAATTCCAGAGTGGGGGATGGTGTCTTAAGCCTTGCCAAGATCTAGATAGGCTGTGTGAACCACCTTACCCTTGTCTACAGCTTTGGTGACTGCTTCAAAGAAGTCTACCCGAACTGGGTGGGGTCCAGAGTTTGGAGATTACCAGTGTCTTTGTTTATAAGTTCCATGATGATACGTTCCATGGCCTTGCAGACCAGGCTCGTCAGGCCAATGGGGCTTTAGTTCCTAGGGTCCGTGGTGGCTCCCCCCTTGTTGAGTGGGATAACCATCGCTGCGCACCATTCAGCAGGCACAAAGCCTGAGGTGAGGCTATGATTGAACATGGTATTTAGGTGGGGTGCCTGTTCATTCTGTAGTTCGTGTAGAACGCAGCCTGGGATGTTGTCTGGTCCCATGGATGCTGTGTTCTTGGCTTTGGAGAGTGTGGTGTTTACCTGTGCAGCCATGATTACAGGAACTTTGCATTCTTCCGGTATAGAGATAGGCTCTTTAGGGGGTGAGAGGGGGTAAAATTAGCACTGAACCTGTCTGTCAGGATGTTGGCACTATCAGTTGGGTCTGTATATTTAGTGCCATTATGCTGTAACTCAGAGCAGATCTGAGTGTTGCCATTGAGATTCTTGACATAACTGTAGAACGCCAAGACTTCTATAGCTTCTATGTAGGAAAAACAATCAGGAGATTGTCTGACAGGGCAAAGGAACACCTTGCTGCCATTAGAAATAAAGACAGCATTAACGAGCTGGGACGACAGTCAAACTTGCCCTAACTTCAACAAATTCTGTTTCTCTGTCCTAGAGCAAATAGACCAGTTTTTCGGCAAGAACAAGTCCTTGCTTGAACTTAAGGAACTAAGGTGGCAGATTTTACTTAATGCTGAGACTGAACCAGGGCTCAACGAGAATGTTAACTTGAAATGTGCGCTCAAATGGAGCAATTAAGTACGAAACCACTTGCAGAGGGAGGCTAAAATCAGGAGGCACTATTGGCCCAACCTTCACTAATTGACACATCACTGGACGACCATATATAACAGCGGATTGGTCGTCTTTCCGGCTGCAGTAAGTCATTTATTGGCTCACACCAGCTGGCGAGTCATTGGAGCACTCGTCCCAGCCCACTCTTCCCATTGGCTCCACCAACATTATACAGCATTGGCGGGCAGGAGGTCTTCATTTAAAACCATTGGAGCACCTCTAGTTGAGGTATAACCAATGAGTATGGCCCTAAAAAACATCTTTACTGGTGGAGAACGACTGCCCCATGAGTGGCACAATCAAGCTCCTAGTTGGAGCCCATACAGTTGTTGAACCAGTAGGAAGTATGTTCCTTCCTTGTACCACCGTGTCTCAGCGCAGGTTCTCTATCTATGTATCAAGGACACGTGGTGGGAGCTTGTGATAATGCACTGTTGAAACCGACGCAGCGCAATCCAATCATATTAGTTCTTCAGCAGACTTGAACTTTGATACTCACAGGCACCATCTACTTCGATCATCGGACTCTGACACTCCATTCAGTATAATAACTTTGAGTTCATGGACAGTTAATGTTTTTTTGTGAATTGTATTCTTGACACAGCCTGCGGCAGTGTTTTTTTCAAGCGGGTTATTTGCATTAACCCCCATAATGGGATGGGAACCGCGTCTTCTTGCACGGTTACTAGACCAGCAAACAGAATTAGTTCTTTTCTATAATTGTAACATGTGCATCTTAGTAATATGTTGTGGACACGATTAGGGTTGTTGGACTAAAGCACAGTTCTGTTATATATGTATGGAATTAGGGTGTGCATAGACAGAACCGGCAGGGTCCTATCTTGCCTGTTTGCCGCCAAGACTCGGCGCAGTTACTTCAGCGCCAAGTAGTGAGCATGAGACGATGAGCCCATGGCAAGACCCTGGATTTTTTTCCTACCACAGTGCAGAGTGATAGAAGCAAACCCCTCATTACAAGGGGTCTGATGAGCCGATCAGGACCTTGTGGACTAGCCTGATTGGTGATTCCTCCTGAACGTGGCCCAGCGATTGGCGTTTTCTTACTGCTGGTCGGCTAATTAACATGATACAACCCCCGGTACTGCCTCTCCAATACATTGTGTGTTTTTAAAAAAGGGTAGCGAAATGAGTCATTCGTTTTAAGTACAGATCTCTTGTTTAATTAAAGTTTGAAGTACAGATCTCTTATTTAATAAATTAAAGTATCAAGAATTAGCAATTCTCATAGTAGTAAGGGGACCGCTTGGTCCCATTTCTTCTCGTAGCTAACAAGCACAGCTACTCCATATTAATATGTAGGTATAATCCCCTTGCTAACCAGCAATCTCTTTGTTAACCCTGCTCACTAATTATATTCCTAACTAACACCCACAGCTTTGTCTGCTATTGGTCCAAGTTGCCACATCCAACGTGTGGATTGGTCCTTTCTTGTTCATGTTTTACATTGCAATTAAGAGGCTCTGTTTTATGTGTGCTATATAATTCTCTAAAGTTTGATATTTTGTTACTCTGAAGAAGTTCGAATCAACAGTAAACGGACGAAAGCGCTAAGGAACAGTTCGGTCTCGGGGTGTTATTTTTCCTGCTTTTTGGCCTTCTTAGTTAGGTAGATTTATTTATGTTTTTTTTGTTATTAGTCTTAGTTCTTCCTTGCTTTTTTAGTGCGGTAGCTCTGTACATATATATATATATATATATAGATATATATATAGATATATAGATATATATATATATATATATATATATATATATATAGATATAGATATATATAGATATATGAAGTATATATAGATATATATAGATATATATATATATATATATATATATAGATATATATATATATATATATATATATATATATATATATATATATAGATATATATATAGATATATAGATATATATATATATATATATATAGATATATATATAGATATTTATATACATATACACATATATACAGGAAAGTAGTTAAAACAGCAGTAAAAACAATTCAAATGCAGTGCAAGCTAGCACACTTGAGTATGTAGCAATGTTAGACCAAACAGTTTAAAAATTGCAATTAAATTAAAAATGACTAAAAACAAGTGCAGAAGGAGTCTATTAGGTAGAATGAGGTAAAGAGATGGGACTGGGGGGAGTGTCCCAGATCACGTCTACAATGGGGGTGGGCAACTGCAAAAGCCTCCAAATTTAAAGAACAAGACAGGAATAGGGAGGTTGGGTAGGGGAAAACCAACACCTTCAGCAGAGATCTGAAAAAAACTATACAGTGAAGCAAAAATAACAGTGCACAACTCTGAAGTCATCCAGCAATGATATAAAATTAGTCAAACAACAATTACCAGTACACAACTCTGAAGTGCCAGAAAAATATACTCAGCTCTGTATATCTCCAGATAGTTTGAAGAGCACTCTGTCAGGACACAGGAAGGCTCCAACAATAATATCTGCTGTGAACAGTTTTTACCATCGGCTTGGTCACAGTCTCCCAGAAGCTCAGGTTGATGTACCCCATTATAGATTCTTCTTCTTGCTTTTTCATAGAACTTCTGATTTGTCTCTCATGAATGTGTCAGAAGAGGGAAGGAAGGCTGTGGTAAACAGATACCTTATTTTGAGAACCACACTAGTTGGTTTTGTTTTGGGGCAGAACACGATATGGCCTGTTAGGTTTGTAAGGGATTTGCGCTAAAATTCTCAAGGAGTCACCTTAGGATCTGTAGCCAGTATCTGGAAGATAAGAGGTTGTCTGTGTTGGAGCATTTAGCTATGTCATCCATCTTCAGCTGCTATGTTTGACTCTCCAGTTAAAAAGAAGTAAAGGAATAAAATGTTGAAAGATGCAGATGATTTTGAGTGGACCTCCTTTTCCTCTTCTAGGGTGACCACGACCCGAGACCCATCTGTCAGCATCTGACAGGCTCTCTAGCGTTACCCGTGTGGAAGCCATTTTGGGCATAGGGCAAAGGCACATTTACACTTTCAGACTCTTCTTTTGTCTTTTCTCCTGTTGGCCTTCCAAGGTTGAGTTCCCTTGAAGCAAGTATCATTTTGTAAGTGGGTGAAGGGAGTGTTCACCAGATTATAATCAGAGAAGAGAGCAAAGGGTGTAGAATAGAAGTTTTACCCTTAATAGCTAAACCTCAGGAGGACAGACTACATAAAAGACAACTGAAGACAAAACATATATATCCCCCTCCTAGTCCTAGAAAAATCTCATCAGATAAATCTGTTCCTCAAACATCTCATGATGATTAGATTGCTTTAGCTCAGAGTCTTCTAAAGATTATTCATGCCTTACAGCCAAGATAGCACTACTCTTTCCACTCGTTCTTCTAAAAAAAGGGATGCTTGTTCTAGAGGTAACTAAATTAGTTCCTGCTTCTAGCTCTATACCAAATGACAAGGAGAACATTTAAACTGTGACACACATGATAAAATTCCTTTTAATATGTTAGACAATATGGGTTAGAAGATTTCTGAAATTCCTAACCAAGGCATGAGGTCAAAACTTGAAGAAATGCTTCATTCTGCCTCTCAAGTTGCTAAACTTTCTGTGACATAACATTCCATAAAATGTGGATCTGATGCAGTTAATGCAGTATTTAGAGCAACTCTCACTGGTTCTGTCATTTGTTCTGCATGACTAAAGATCCAGCCTTTATCAGGAGACATAAAGACGGTCTATTAAACAAGCAGTGCTTCCCCAAAAGACCAAAAAAACTTAGCTCAACTATACTTTTGAACTTTTTAGTAAATAAAAAAGTGTAAAAATCCAGTAAAAAACTGCCAACCAAGTAGCGTATTGTCGCACGCTGTTATGGCTGCTGCTGGCATGGATGAATGTCTGTCATTGCTTTCTAAACCACACACTGGGAATGTCACCCTTACAGAACCCCCATTTCTTCAAATAAATAGTCCGAGGAAAACTCCTCCATGCACTGTCATTGTCAATCCTCGTTGCTAGTTGTGTCTCTATATATGTTCCACTCTAATTGCTTGAAAGGAAAACGTCACAAGCATGTGGTCAAGTGCACTATTTGCAATGAAGCTAAATTAAGCAAAAATCACCTTGCAGGAAAAAAATGTTAGATACGTCTGTAATTGTCTGTTTATCTGTAAAGATGCTGCATTATGAAAAAGGATGTCCACAACCTAACTGTAGATGCATTCTTTTTATCATTGACTGCCTTTACTTCTTTCAATAAGCATTTCTGTAGAGAGCAGTGCATTCCCCATGCATGTTGCACCTGTACTGAACTGGTTTGTGGCCCCTGGACTACTACTTTGTCGGTATATTAAACCAGAACAACGATTACCTATACGTTTATTTTATCCATTCTCTTTATATAGCATTTTCCAATATAGATAGGACCAGGCCAGCCCAGTACCAATTCTTACAGTCTTTACTAAGCACATGTTACACATAAACATTCCTCTTGTATAAGGAGTTTAGTATTGTGATTGGATGATGTTCTTCGTGTTTCACTGTTGCAGTCATTACATTTGGGATAATCTGCTGGCAGGTTGCCCTCAGTCGGCCTGAATAACAAAGTCTTGGGTCCTGCATCGGTTACTGTCTCCTCTTCCATGACGTCAGGGGTATAAAACATGCAGCCGACGCCATTTTATTCAGTCTTTCTTGCCGCGTGGTGCCCGAAGCAGAAGCAGTTCGCAAGTGCCGGTCGTCCGACTATTGAAATTTTCACATTCGAGTTTCAGAACCGAAGTCTTCAAGCTAAAGCTAAGTACCCCATTGGGGAAACTTTTTCTTGCTCCTTATTGATGTCAGTAAAAGTTAATAATTGCATTACTTGTGGGAAGCAAATACCTCATAAGGATTTTCATTTGTACTGTATTCCTTGCCTAGGCCCCGATCACAATGTGCCTTGCTGTCGGTTTTGTGCTAGATTTAACCAACGCACTATTAAGCGTCGGTATATTTTTGCTTCTAAATATTTTGGTTCAAGATTTAACTATCCTGAAATGTCGTTGGTTAACAATCCGACTACCGGAGTTCACAAAAAAACGCAAGGAAAAAGACAGAGACAGATAAGAGGCCTAGGCAAGGCACTGATTATGAATCTTCAGGTCAGGTTTCCATTTCTTCTGATTCCTCTTCTGATCAGGAATTTTCTATTCCACCCTATGAGGATTCTGATGCAGAGGACTCCTTCCCATCTGCATCTCCTCCTGAGGATTACTCTTTTGGAGAGACTTTGCATACTTTAAGGGAACATTTTCACTGGGAGAGTCAGGACTTCTCTGAATCAAAAAAGAGGCTTCTCAGCATAGGCCTTTGGCAATACCTCCTGTATTAGACATTGTTGATGTGTTCTCGGAGTCAAGCATGGCTCCTGATTCCCTGCCTCCAGCTCCTAGTAAGCCAGACAGATATTACAGGGTTCCTGACTCCCACAAATTTATTTTCAAAAATCCTGCTGCTGATCCTGAGGCTATTTCTCAGGGTCTCAAGGGTGTAAAGGCTTCTACAGCCAAAAATCCTACCCCTTCTGATAGAGATTCCACGGCGCTGGATAGATTGGGTAAGAAGATTTATACGTCTGCAACCTTGGCAATCAGGGCTTTAAACTGTCAGTTTCATATGTTTAAATATCAACAGCATGGGCTTACTGAAACAGAAAATGATGTTGATTTCTGATTGTGTGGAAAATAGAGTTACAGGATTTATTGCATTCAGCAGAACGGGTTGGAAAGCATACTTTGCAATGTGGTTTTGATTCCTTGGAGGCCTCTTGTAGGGCCGCAGTTACTGGATCTGTGATTAGAAGGCATGCCTGGCTCAAGGAGCAAAATCTGCCTGATCATGTTAAAGCTAAATTGTTGGATGCCCCTTTGCAGCATGATACTTTGGTAATAAGGCAGAAGAGGTTTTAAAGAAAATGGAAGACAAAGCTAAATCTATGCAAACTGTAAAAGAATTCTTGCTAGTGCAGCCACCCAGGATGTTCTTCGTGTTTCACTGTTGCAGTCATTACATTTGGGTAATCCTGCTGGCATGTTGCCCTCAGTCGGCCTGAATTCCAAAGTCTTGGGTCCTGCATTGGCTGCTATCGCCCCTTCCCTGATGTCAGGTCGTCAGGGGTATAAAAGAAGCAGCCGACGCCATTTTATTCAGTCTTTCTTGCCGCACGGTGCCCGAAGCAGAAGCAGTTTGCAAGTGCCGGTTGGCCGACTCCTGAGATTTTCGTGTTCGAGTTTCAGATCTGAAGTCTTCATTAAAAGCTAAGTACCCCATTGGGGAAACTTTTTTCTTGCTCCAGACCAATGTCCGAAAAAGTTAATAATTGTATTACTTGTGGGAAGCAATTACCTCATAAGGACTTTCATTCTTACTGTATTCCTTGCCTAGGCCCTGACCATAACGTTTCAGGTTATCGGTTTTGTGCTAGATTTAACCAACGCACTATAAAGCATCGGTACGATTTTGCACTAAGCTATTTTGGAAGTAGATTTAATTATACAATGTCGCCGGATAGCCATCCGAATACCGGAGTTCACAAAAAGCGCAAAATAAAAGACAGGCAACCGAGGTCCAAAACAGACAACGAAGCTTCTCCTAAGCCAGTCGCCGGTTCTCAGTGAGGCGCTTTAGCAGCCCCTGACACCCATTACTTTAGAGTCGCATGCGCTACCGACTCTCACATGGAGTCGTTCAGGCCGCTGGAAACTCAAGGTATTGGAGCCTCAGAGACTATTTCCTCAGATGGGTCCGGAGCCGCTGAGCAGGCATCAGCTTCTGAGGGTGTATTCAGACCTAAACAATTATACATTAAACCGAGTTCAGCTTCAAAGGCAAAGACTAAAGCACCTTTAAAAGTAAAGAAACCAGTTCATTAGCCACATGGACAGGCCTCCATGCCCAAAAAACAGATGCTCAAAATGGCCGAAGACTTAATTACCTTGATCAGGAGTTCCCATCCCCCTCCCCCTCCTGATAAGAGGCCTAGGCAAGAGACAGACTATGAATCTTCAGATCAGGTTTCCATTTCCTCCGAGTCCTCTTCTGATCAACAGTATTCTCTTCCCCCCTATGAGGATTCTTATGCTGAAGAATCTATTCCTTCAGCTTCTCCTCCTGAGGACTATTCCTTTGGGGAAACCTCGCGTACCATGAGGGAGCATTTCCACTGGGAGAGCCAAGATTTTTCAGAATCTAAGAAGAGGCTCAGGGATTTCCTTCTACTGCCTCTAGCTATTCCATCTGTGTTAGACATTGTAGATGATGTGTTTTCATAGTCTAGTCTGACCCCTGACTCCTTACCTCCAGCTCCTGTTAAGCCTGACAGATACTACAGAGTTCCTGACTCTCATAAATTCCTTTTCAAAAACCCTGCTGCAGACCCAGAAACTATTTCTCAGGGTCCCAAAGGGGTTAAGGCTTCCACTGCAAAAAAACCCTACCCCCTCTGACAGAGATTCTAGGGCACTGGATAGATGGGGAAAAAAGATTTACACATCTGCTGCCTTGGCTATAAGGGCCTTAAACTGCCAGTTTCATATGCTCAAATATCAGCAATATGTCATGACACTGCTTAAACAGAAAATGTTGTTATGTTCTGAATGTGCAGATAAAGAAATGCAGGATTTATTGCATGCAGCTGAACATGTTGGAAAGCATACTTTGCAATGTGGTTTTGATTATCTGGAGGCCTCCTGCAGGGCCGCTGTTACGGGTTCTGTAATTAGGAGGCATGCTTGGTTAAAGGAACAAAATCTGCCTGATCATGTCAAAGCTAAATTATTAGATGCACCATTACAGCATGATACCTTGTTTGGTGTTAAGACAGAAGAGGTGTTAAAGAAAATGGAAGACAAAGCTAAATCTATGCAAACGGTCAAAGATTTATTACAAGTACAGCCACCTAGGTTTCGCAGACACTGGCCTACAAAGAATTGGTCCTTTCCAGTGTCAGACAGACCTCAAAGGGGCAGATCCCGACGTCCTAGAGGCAGATCTCAGCCGCAAGGTTCGTACAGGTCTAAAGGGGAGAAGACAAATCACAACCATACAGGAAACAGTCCCAGTGACTTCCCCCTGCCTGCACCAAGCACTTATCTACTGGCAGCACCCTTAGGGGGAAAATAGCACTTTTTTCTCAATTGGCACATTATAACCCAGGACAAATGGGTGTAGACATAGTGTCACAACGCTACAAGTTTCATTTCCATACCCTGCCAAGGGCAAACGGTTGGCCAGACCTGCCAAAAAATCAATGGGCAGAGGCTCAAAAACAAGTCTCATCCCTCATGGACATGGGAGCTATTCAATAAGTGCCACATCAAAAGCAGGGACAAGGATTTTACTCAAGACTGTTCTTGGTACCCAGAAAGGACAAAGCATGGAGACCAGTACTGGACCTATTTATTCTAAACACTTTCCTGGATATACCAAAATTTAAGATGTTGACCTTACAGCAGCTTCTGCCCATGCTGGGCAGAAAGGCTTGGCTCGTCACTTTAGACATAAAAGAGGCATACCTGCATGTCCCAATCAGACAATCATGCAGAAGATACCTCAGATTCAAGGCTGGCTCAATGCACTGCCAATTCTCTGCACTGCCCTTTGGCTTATCTACTGCGCCCAGGGTCTTCACAAAGTGCCTGGCACCAGTAATTGCTTTCTGCAGACAAAGAGGAATACAAATATATCCTTACTTGGATGACTGCCTCATTCAAGCAGAGAACAAGGACATCCTACTACAGCATCTGGCATTTGTGAAAAGACTTTTACCATGCCTAGGGTTACACAGTCAACGAAAAGAAATCAAAACTAGTACCCTCTCAAGAGATAATATTCCAGGGTGCAAGCTTAAGTACAACTGCCCAGATGGCTTATCTCACGCTAGACAAACAAAGGCAACTGAGTACCTATTTCAAGGAAATGGCAACAAAGGCCCAGTTATCTGCAAGAAAAATTCTGTAGGCTTTGGACTTCATGGCATCCTGCATCCTACTAATTCCATATGCAAGACTGCATATGAGGAAACTTCAATGGTTCCAAAAAAGTGTTTGGACACAACATTGCCACAGCCTGGAAACAATGATTACTCTCATTCCCTGCCTGCAACAGGAGTTTTGATGATGGGCAAAGGTTTGTCACCAAAACAAGGGACAGCCATTCTCTCTACCCCCAGCCAGGCAGAACCTAACAATGGATTCATCAGATTATGCCTGGGGGGCCCACATCGCAGGAAGAGGCATTCAGGGCACCTGGTCCACAAATCAAATGCATCTACATATCAATCAAAAAGAGATGCTAGCTGTTCAAAATGCCCTGACAGCCTTCAAGGACCTAATTCATCCGGGACAACTACTGATAATGACAGACAATACCACGGTCATGTGGTACATAAACAAGCAGGGGGCACGCATTCTTACCCCCTTTGCAGACTAGCCATGGCTTTATGGGACACAGCATTGTCTTATCAAGTTCATCTGCAGGCACAGTTCCTGCCAGAAAAGGACAATACTCTCGCAGACGTACTAAGCAGAAACCTCATGGATCCCCACGAGTGGCACCTGAATCCACAAGTCACCAGCATGATAACAAAGAAATGGGGACGCCCGGACATAGATCTATTTGCCTCCCCTCACAGCTTTCAACTAAAAAGATTCTGCACAAGGTCTTATCACAGGCAAGCATGGAAAGTGGGCGCCTTATCTTTCAACTGGAAAAATCTATCAGTATATGCATTTCCTCCACTGCCTCTCCTTCCCAAGGTACTCCTAAAGGTGAGACAGGAGAAACCAAAAATGATTTTGATTGTCCCAGACTGGCCTCGCCAGTACTGGTATCCGATCTTAAGGAACTTGTCTCAATGCCCAGCCTGGACCTTACCTCAAATACTTCACCTACTGTCCCAACAAAACAATCAGATCCTGCACAGCCAACTCAGGACTCTAAACCTGGCAGCATGGCGGATAATGTAGCCATACAAAGCACACCTCTCAGTAAAGCTGTGATGGATGTCATTTTGGAATAGTACTAGAAAATCCTATGCTGGAAAATGGAAGAGATTTTGTGCTTGGAAACCAAGCTCAAGGAACTGACACAGCTGTACCAAATATTCCTCAGATTTTGCAATACTTAACTGAGATGCTGGACAAAGGCCTATCTTTTTCATCAATTAAAATCCATGCCTCTGCCATTTCGGCTCATTACAATATAGAGCCACCACTTTTTTCTCATCCTTTATTAAGGCAGTACCTCAGAGGAGCCAAAAACTTAAGGCCTCCAAGGAGAACGCCAATACCTGCATGGGACCTCAATTATGTCTTGGAAAAACTCACCCTACCTCCATTTGAGCCAGCTGCTACTGCGGATATAAAGTTTTTATCTTGGAAAACAGCTCTGCTCCTAGCAATAACTTCTGCAAGACGAGTGTAAGAGCTACAGGCTCTCATGGCTGGGGAACCTTTTATCATTTTTTATCCAGACAGGGTCTCTCTGAGGACAAACCCTGCATTCATGCCCAAGGTGGTGTCCAGTGTAGCCCTTAACCAAATTATTCATTTGCCAACTTTTTATCCAAATCCACAGAACAAGGGGGAGAAAATTCTGCATTCTTTGGACGTACACAGACAACTTAGATTCTATTTGGGAAAAACTAAAGTTTTCAGAAAGACAGAACAATTACTAGTGGCATATGCTGCAGGATCACAAGGAAAGGCCATCTCCAAGCAGACTATTTCAAAGTGGATAGGTCACTGCATTCGTTTCTGCTACTCTCAGCATGGCAAACCAGTGCTAAGGGCATTAAGCCACATTCAACTAGAGCTGCAGCCACTTCTGCAGCCTTTCTCAGGGGAGTACCAACCAAATACATTTTAGAGGCTGTTACTTGAGTTCAGTGCACACCTTTACAAAGCATTACAATCTGCCACTTTACTCTAAATCCAGAGCAGGCTTTGCCACTGCAGTTCTACAGGGCCTCATAGCCACTCCTAATGTTGTTTAGCTCCAGCCCCCCAACCATAGCTTTGAGACTCTACCCAAATGTAATGACTGCGACAGTGAAACATGAAGAACATAGTACAGTTGTGTACACTTACCATAAATGTAGATGTTCGAGAGTATTCACTGTTGCAGTCCAGGTTACACACCCACCATCCCCCTTATTTCTGCTGGAACTTATCTTTACTTCTCTGATCTATGCAACCTATGTGGTGTATTTGCTTGTAGATGAAGGTAAACTTTATTTTGGCACTTGTATGTTTTACATATATATATCTAGCCTACCCTTTTGAGGGCACCTGACATCTGGGGCAAGAAAAACTGAAGAAAATGGCGTCGGCTGCATTTATACCCCTGACGACCTGACATCAGGGGAAGGGGCGACAGCAACCGAAGCAGGACCCAAGACTTTGGAATTTAGGCTGACTGAGGGCAACCTGCCAGCAGGATTACCCAAATGTAATGACTGCAACAGTGAATACGCTTGAATATCTACATTTATGGTAAGTGCACACAACTGTACTTTCAGTAGGCACTGGCCTACTAAAAATTGGTCCTTTGCTGTGTCTAACAGAGCCACTCAGGGCAAATCCAGGCGCTCAAAAGGCTCCAGATATCGTTCACAGGGTTCTTACAGGTCAAAGCAATGGGGTGCCTCCACCTCCAAATCTGGAGGAAACAAAGCACAACCCTACAGTAAGCAGTCTCAATGACTTTCCTCTACCATCACCAAGCACTTATCTTTTGGCAGCTCCCTGGGGGGAAAACTAGCACTTTATGCTCAAAATTGGCAGTTAATTACCCAGGAGAAATGGGTATTAAACATAGTATCCCAGGGGTACAGATTTCATTTCCATACTTTGCCAATTCCAAACGGATGGCTTGATTTTCCACAAAATCAGTGGGCAGAGGCACAGATACAAGTCATGTCCCTCATGGATATGGGGGCTGTTCATCTGGTACCAGAAAAGGAAAAAGGACAAGGTTTTTATTCAAGACTTTTCCTGGTACCCAGAAAAGACAATAACTGGCGTCCAATACTGGACTTATAGATTTTGAACACGTTCCTGGACATTCCAACATTCAGAATGCTGACTTTACAACAGGTACTGCCTATGCTAGGCAAGAATGCTTGGTCATTAACTGTAGACTTAAAAGAGGCATACCTGCATATCCCAATAAGGGAATCATGCAGAAGATACCCCCATTTCATAGCAGGGTTTTTGCATTACCAATTCTCTGCACTGCCCTTTGGCTTATCTGCTGTGCCCAGGGTCTTTACAAAGTGCCTGGCACCAGTAATTGCATTCTGCAGACAAAGAAGCATACAAATGTATCCTTATCTGGACGATTGTCTCATTCAAGCAGAGGTCAAGGACACTCTTCTTAAACATCTGTCGTTTGTAAAAAGGCTCGTAGCATGCCTAGAGTACACTATAAACTAAAAGAAATCACAACTTGTACCCTCTCAAATAATTACGTTCCTGGGTGCAAGCTTGAATACATCTGCCCAGATGGCTTACCTCACACCAGACAAACAAAGGCAACTGACAACATACTTCAAACAAATGGTAACAAAAACCCAGTTGTCTGCAAGACAAATTCTGCAGGCTTTGGCGTTCATGGCATCCTGCATTCTACTAATTCCATATGTGAGACTGCATATGAGGAAACTTCAATGGTACCTAAAAAGTTTATGGAGTCAACATTGTCACAGTCTGGAAACAATGATTCCTCTCATTCCCTGCATACAACAGGAGTTTCTTTGGTGGGCAGAGACATGTCACCAAAACAAGGGACTGTCATTCACTCTACCCCCTGCCACCCAAACCCTAACTACAGACGCATCAGACTACGCTTGGGGGGCCCACCTGGTGGGGAGATGCATTCAGGGCAAATGGAGACCAAACCAATTGCATCTGCATATCAACCAGAAAGAAATGTTAGCTGTTCAGAATGCTCTGACAGCCTTCAAGGACTTACTTTATCCAGGACAACTACTGATAAAGACGGACAACACCACAGTTATGTGGTACATAAACAAGCGGGGGTACACATTCCTATCCCCTTTGCAGACTAGCCATGGCCTTGTGGAACACAGCCTTGACTTACCAAATACATCTCCAAGCTCAATTCCTGCCAGGAAAGCAAAATACTCTGGCAGACGACCTAAGCAGAAATCTTATGGACCGGCATGAATGGAAACTGGATCCACAAATCTTCAGCATGTTAACACAGAAATGAGGGAGCCCAGACATAGATCTGTTTGCCTCTCCCCAAAATTATCAGTTGGACAAATTCTGCACAAGTGTTCATCACAAAGAAGCATGGAAAGTGGATGCCCTATCCTTCAGTTGGAAAAACCTATCAGTCTATGCCTTTCCCCGTCTGCCTCTTCTCTCCAAGGTCTTACTAAAAGTCAGACAGGAAAAAAACAAAAATGATCCCGATTGCTTCAGACTGGCCTTGCCAGCACTGGTACCCACTTCTAATGAACATGTCACACCTTCCTCCATAGTACTTGCCTCAAATACCTCATCTACTGTCTCAGCAGAACTATCAAATTCTACACACTCTGCTCCAAACTCTGAATCTTGTAGCATGGCTAATCAACTAATTATTCAAACCACACCTCTGAGTAAATCTGTGATGGACGTCATTTTGGAAGCCAGAAGGCCTAGTACCAGAAAATCTTATGCTGATAAATGGAAGAGATTTTGTGCTTGGAACCAAGCACAAGGAATAGAGACAGCAAATACCAATATTCTTCAGATTTTACAATATTTAACTGAGATGCTTGAGAAGGGCCTATCTTTTTCTTCAATAAAAATCCATACCTCTGCCATCTCGGCTCATTACAACACAGAGCCACCCCTATTTTCTAATCCACTGCTTAAACAGTATCTTAGAAGGGCCAAAAATTTAAGGCCTCCTAGAAGAGCACCAACTCCTGCATGGGACCTCAATTTTGTGCTGAAAAAAGTCACCTTGCCTCCTTTTGAACCAGCAGCTACTGCGGATATAAAATTTTTGTCTTGGAAAAGAGCTTTTCTTTTGGCAGTCACTTCAGTAAGAAGGGTTTCAGAACTACAGGCTCTCATGGCAGTGGAGCCTTTCATTATATTTTACCCGGACAGGGTGTCCCTCAGGACCAGTCCTTCTTTTATGCCTAAGGTGGTATCCAGTGTGGCTCTTAACCAGACCATTCACCTGCCAACATTTTACCCAAATCCGTGGAACAAGGGGGAGCGGATTTTGCATTCATTGGATGTACACAGACAACTAAGATTCTACTTAAACAGGACCAAATCTCTAAGAAAGTCTGAGCAACTGCTGGTAGCATTTGCTGCAGGATCAGAGGGGAAGGCTATATCAAGCAGACTATTTTTAAATGGATAAGCCACTGCATTTGTTTCTGCTATTTGCATCATGGTAAACCTGTGCCCAAAGGGATCAGATCCCATTCCACCAGGGCTGCCTCTACGTCAGCAGTTTTTCTCAGAGGGGTCCCAAACAAAGACATTCTAGAAGCTGCTACTTGGAGCTCTGTTAATACCTTCACAAAGCATTATCACTTACCTCTGTTCTCCAAATCCAGGGCAGGCTTCACCACTGCAGTCCTGCAGGGCATTATAGCCGCTCCTAATGTTCCATCCTCCCATCCATAGCTTTGAGATTCTACCCAAATGTAATGACTGCAACAGTGATTCAAAAGCCTTTGTGGTGTATTTGCTTTTAGTTGAAGGTAAAGTTTGTTTCTAAAAATGCATTTATATATTTACTGTTTATTTATATATATATATATATATATATATATATATATTTGCTCCCCATTTGGGGGGCACCTGACATCTGGGGCAAATAAAACTGAATAAAATGGCTTTGGCTGCATGTTTTATTCCCCTGACGTCATGGAAGAGGTGACAGCAACCGACGCAGGACCCAAGACTTTGTCATTCAGGCCGACTGAGGGCAACCTGCCAGCAGATTGCCCCAAATGTAGTGACTGCAACAGCGAATACACTCTAACATCTACATTTATGGTAAGTGTACACAACTGTAATTTTCCTGTAGTCCTTTAGACTTAACAGTTGTACATGTTGCTTCCAACTGTACTGTGAATTTCTTCCCTTGTAATCTAAGAGTCTCCTCCTTCCATTACAAACGTTTTGTTTAGTCTCATCTCACCTTTGCCATTTCTTGTTATGAAACTTGTTTTTGCCTCCCTTAAGAGCCTGTAGATGCAGTGTTAATCTTGGTCCAGTCCTGCTGATTGCAGAAGGAACAGCTAGTGCAACCTGCCATACCGGATCAGCCAGAAGGTAGGACAGTGGTCAGCGGTTACTATGGAAATACATTTCTCTGAACAGAGCTGTGATTCAGTACAGTGGTAAATGCTCTCACTTTCAAAAAAAAACTATGTTGGTAGCACTTTTCCAAATAGGTATTGCTGTTCGAATGATATGTACATCGACTGGAGTGGGTTTAACTTCACTAGACACTAACATGCAGCATTTTTTTCCAGAGGACATTGCCTTTCACTTTGTTCTCATTTTTTGTTCATGCCTTCAGCTGGTCAGCTGTCCAGAGCACAGCTTTGCATAATCCTTGCACAAATTAGTGTGGATCAGAACAGATCCCCACTTATTACTCTCAGCATAACATAAGCAATAAGTATAGTCTTGTGACTTTTGTGTAGTAATATTTCGTAGTGTTATTTATACAATAGTGACTTTACTTAGGATGTAAAACTGAGGCTTTTCAGTGTTATGCAGTGCATAATAATGACTGCATTCATGTATGATATATATATTTAATGAGACGCTTGAGATTTTGCCTCTTAATATTACTGTTACTATGAATTCATAATGTCCAATATTGCCTCTGTTATAATGCAACATATTACTGTTACTATGAATTCATAATGTCCAATATTGCCTCTGTTATAATGCAAGTCAGTATGAGAAAAATGTGAAACGTACCATGCACTCTACAGTACAAAAAATTCTTACACAATTATGCAGATGCTTAGTAGAGCAAATAATAAAATGGATGGTCATATTCTAACCTGACATTTAGGTTCATAGGTAGGTACTAGGCTATTGGCCCTAGGGCCTATATAAGCCTAGCCAAAGGTACCCTGGCTTTTGCCACCCAAGAAAATTATTTTCCTGTGCCACTGTCGAGCAGAGCCACAGAAGTGATCCCCGGGGTGAATTTCCTATCTCCCATACAATCATCAAGATTTTTCTTGGAGTGCTAAAGAGGAGCTTTGTTTGATATAGATAGGTAGTTTGTTCCAGAGTATGGGAAGTCTCTGGGACAGGAATCTATCCCTCCAGCATGTTCTGTTTATTGTGATGATGAAGTTTAGGTCCCTAGAGCGTGTAGCTCATAGGGATTGGGATTTCTTTAAGTGGAGCATGTCTAAAAGCTCTGGGTTTGACATAGCTTTGTGTGTTAGGCAGAGATCGCCTCTGAGTAGGCGATATGCAGTGGAGTAAAGCTGCAGTTTTTTTAGACGGTCTGCATAGGGCATCTCTTTGAGGCCGGTAATCCTGTTTGTGAGGTATTTCTGTGGCCTTTCCAGCTGTTGTAGATGTCTTGTGAGGTACATACCAAAAGAGGCATTGTACTATATAATGGGTCTAATGAGTGACGAGTAGAGGGGAACAATGACCTCTTTTTTTCCTGGATGAGAAACCTTTTGTGATGAGGTGTGCCATGTAGAAGGATTTGCTGACTACTGTGGCGATGTGATTATCAAAGGAGAGACTACTGTCCACCTGTGTCCCAAGGTCTCTTTTATCACACTTTCAGTGTTAAGTAGACTACCACCTATGTGGTAGTTCATGGGTACTGAGTTTTTACCAAAAGGGATGACAATGCACTTTTTGGCATTGAGCTTGGGGCCATGGCTTTGACACCAGGCATCTGTCTCAGCGCGGCCCTTTTGTAGGATGTCCACATCTTTTGGAGTTTTAATTATGGCTCCTAGTTTGCAGTCATCTGCGAACTTCGTTAGCCAAAGACGTTCTGTGTTGGCCTGTACTTCAGAGAAGTAGATACCAAACAGGAGAGGACCCAGGACTGAACCCTGTGGTACTCCAATTGTCACTGGTCTGAAGTTGGATTTGGAGTCTGCTAGTCAGTGAGCCAGTTGGTAACCCATCTTGTGACATAGGGATTTATACCTAGTTTAGTGAGTTTATCTATAATCCCAGAGTTGGGGATGGTGTCGAAAGCCTTGGCGAGATCTAGATAGGCTGTGTGAACCACCTTACCCTCATCTACGGCTTTGGTGACTGCTTCAAAGAAGTCTATCAGGTTTAGGAGACATGATCTGCCTTTTACAAACCCGAACTGGGTGGGGTCCTGAGTTTGGAGATTACCAATGTCATTGTTTATAAGTTCTATGATACGTTCCATAGCCTTGCAGACCAGGCTCGTTAGGCTAATGGGGTGGTAGTTTCCGGGGTCTGTTGTGGCTCCCCCTTTGTGGAGTGGGATAACTGTTGCTGTGCGCCATTCAGTGGGCACATAGCCTGAGGTGAGGCTATGATTGAACATGGTACTTAGGTGGGGTGCCAGTTCAGTCTGTAGTTCATGTAGAACACAGCCTGGGATGTTGTCAGGTCCCATGGATGCTGTGTTCTTGGCTTTGGATAGTGCGTTTTTTACCTGTGCAGCTGTGATTACAGGAACTTTGCATTTTTCTGGTATGGATATGGGCCCTTTAGGGGATGACAGAGAGGTAAAGTTAGCACTGAACCTATCTGCCAGGATGTTGGCAATATCAGTCGGTTCTGTATATTTAGTGCCATTGTGCTGTAACTCAGAGCAGATCTGAGTGTTGCCATTGAGATTCTTGACATAGCTATAGAATGCTTTGTGGTTGTCTTTAGAGTCGGTGGCGATTTTATTTCCATAACTAGCTTTGGAGGATTTTATGAGGGATCTCAGCTTCTTACTGAGGCTGACCAGGGAGTTTCTCCAGTCATGGGATTTTACTCTTTTTTGCAACAGTTTCTTTCTTCTGTTGTAGAGTTTGTTTATGGCAGGGGACCACCAGATTGGTTTCCTTTTTTTGGAGGATAGCATCTTGGTTCTGTTAGGGATTGCACGATCCATGCACTCATGTAAGTGTTTATAAAGTGCATTTGTGTAGGATTCAGCAGTCATACCTCTATTGTCCGTCAGCATGGGTGTCGTGAAGTTTGCCACTTCTGTCTTAAGAAGCGTGAAGTTGGCTTTGGAGAAATTTTTTACTGTGGTTTCCCTAATGGAGGGTGGGGGAGGGATGTGGATGTCTAGGGTGATTAGCTTGTAGTTGGATCTGACCAACAAGGAATTGACCTCTGGTGTGGAGCACCGGTTGCCCATGTTGGTAATAACCAGGTATTGCTGCCTCCTGGTGGGGGTGTGGATAAGTTGATCCATGGTATTGGAATTTATGAATTCCAGAAAACGTTGAGCACAAGAGTTGGTACATGAGTTGTTTTCCCAGTTAATGGTAGGGTAGTTGAAATCGCCCATTATTAGGTTGTTAGGTTGTACCCTAATATTTTCCAGTATATTAAGAAATGAGGAGTGGGAATCCTGGGTCATGGTGGGGGATCTGTAGCAAGCTACAGTTTGGATTGCAGTCTTGCCCAGAATTAGTTGCACTTGGATAATCTTGGATGCATTATGCTGAGCAACTAGCCTGGAGGTGTAGATATCCTTAATGAATATGGACACGCCTCCGCCTTTAGTGTTTCGGTCCAGGTTAGGTGGCCGAAAGGTGTGGTATGAAAGGTGTATAGCCTGGTAATGCAGGGGTATTCTCTGGAGCCTTGAACCAGGTCTCTGTCACTGCACAGATGTCGATGTTCTCCATTTTAAGGAGTGCCTCGAGAGAGTGCATTTTGAGGTTTAGACTTCTAGCATTAAGTAGCAATACCCTCATATTCTTCTTGCCTGTACTTGTTAAGGTGGTGAATTTGTCATTTGAACCTTGCCTAAAAAGGCACTATAGGGGTGGCTAGAGCCTTAGCCAGTATCCGGAATCCCAGGGGCGACAGGTGCAGGCCATCTCTGGCAAAGCATCGTGGCTTGTCGATCATGTCATCCCAGGCAGACAGATACTGGATCCCCGTAGAATGACACCAGAAGCTTAGCCAATTGTTGAAGTCAATCATTTTGTCTTTGTACTGTGGTATCATTCTGGGTGATGGCAGGATGCTGCTCAGGGCTAGGGTCATACCTGCCTGGACTACAAGATCGGACAGCTCCTCCATGTCAGGTACGTCTCAGGTCATTCACACCAACATGGACAATGACAGAGTCATATTTGTACTTGTTGTGGAGTGACCTGAGTACATGCGTTATGTGGCGGATCCTGGCACCCGACAGGCAGCTGACAGTAACTTTCTCTTTGTTTAGCCTGGTGAGTGGAACATCAGTGTGTCTGACTATAGAGTCAGCTATGACTAGAGTGTTGGGTACGTTGTTATACCTTATGGGCTGGTCAATTGGTTAATTTTCATACTGTACTTTATCATAAGAGATAAACACATTGTTTGTCACTTTGTGACATTCACTGAAAAGATACAAATTAGCACAATCCAGTTTCAAGACTTGGATCAGTTGCTCTCCTGTGCCTGGTGGTGTCTCCTACAGTTAATGGAGCATTACACAGGACTACAGATTTTGTTCATGGTTAATGTTTAGTGAGGTGAAATATATTCAAGTTTTTGCCCCCCACCCTTGATTGTTGACTAGCTGACCAGTTGCTTTAACTCAGATTCTGCCCATTCACTCCCTATGGGTGAGATGTCATCTAGGCAGCCATCAGGGGAATTCATCTTTCTGTGGTGTGCACAGGACATAGTGAAGGATTTTCATTATATTCTGTAAGTGTCTCTGGCTCCATTGAGTAAATGTCTGTTTATAATATTTGGTCTCCACAGCAGCGCTCCAGACAAATGCCCACTTCCCTTTAAGAGAGGTTAATGGACGGAACTCCTTTGTTCCTGTCCTACCTGAGTGATTTCCCAACGCCATCAGCTACACTAAATGAACCCTGGTTGTCTTAATAATAGTCAGGGCCTCTACCTTCCTGTGCCATGGAGCCAATAACTATGGCTGTGCCTGCGAATGGTCGATTGAGATCAGCACACTGTTTCTACTACTGACTGAATGCTACTAAATAGGTATTTTTAGTTTATGTTTTGTCCCAATTAAGGAATATTTCTTTGGAAACAGAATACATTTATCAATAAATTACATGCATTTCTGGTATTTGCACTCCCAAATGTTGATAGTGTATGTTTCTCATACTCAAAAAAAAAATAAGAAAAAAAGAAAAAAAAATGTAAGTGTTTATGGCAGTTTGAAACGCATTTTAGTAGGTTAATTTGGGGCATTTTTTCACCCTACTTTACCAGAAACAACCTTGCATCAGCATAGCTTAATAAGGTCAGGTTAGTTCTACCCTTATTAGCCTAAAGTATATGTTTTTTTCTGTTGATTTTGAGGGGTTATCACCCATCTCCATTTCCTAGCCACCCCTTCATCATTATAGCTTCAAAGTGTGGGCTTTTTCTCACTGTCATATGCTTAGTTTGTGACTTACATTTGTAATACCTTAAGGAGGAAACCTAGTGTAAGACAGTAATTTCCATAAGCAGTATAGAACACAGCGCACACAGAGTCCAAATGGGCTCAAATTCTGTATTTGGTATTTCTTGTTAATATTGTGTTACATTTTATTTAGCCTTTGCATTTATCAATATTTGCTGTTTTTTTTCTGAAGTGACAGCCATCCATTGCTTCAAATCGCATACAAAGACAGACAGTTTTCTCCCTAGGTCATGGTAGCTCTTTGTCCTAATATGCCTTTCTCATTTCCACCCCATGCCTTTGCCTGGTGTCCAAAGCAAGTTGTCCTAAAGCACTTAATGCAGGCTTCAGTCAGTGAAGGAGATGATTCACCTGATAAGGAGAATGTGTAAAAGTTTAGTTCTTGGACTTGCTATTGGTATTTATTTATTTATTTATTTATTTTGCTACAATTTAACATATGAAATGCCTTCTGCAGCATCTCCATAACGTGTGCAAGCATTGGTGTCATTAGAAACATTGGCTAGCATTTTGGGACTAACCATTCCCATATTACTGTCTAAATCTTTCTTTTAATTGTAAGTTGTTTCAAGCACAACCCAGCTCATTGAATGACCTCCATATTGAAAAATGCCATCTTTGCCAAGAAACCAGACTAGAAATATTTCAAAATTTCTGAACTCATACCTCATATCTAATATCCAACAATACTGCAGAAGGACTAACCACCTAGCCAGGACCCACTATCTTAAAATCCACCAAGCAAGGCTTTAAAAATACGCAGAAGATTCTGGATGGAGGTGAATGACTTACCTGGCAGGTCAGCAGCACCTGTGCTTCTCATAGTAGTGCCTTGCAACTGCAGGGTCTTGGGATCACTCCAGACTTCTGGTCACTATCTCTGTGGAGTATGCCTATTCTGCTTGTATCTAGGTGGGTTTTATCTTCCCACATCCTAAAAATATGCTTATTGATTGACTGACTAAACTGAATTGTTCAAGGTCATGGCTGAAAAGGGTCTGCGCAGGACAAGTTTACATGTCAAGTTAACAAATAAGTAAGTTAAACTGGAAACCCTTATCAAACTCTGTTCATAGGTTGGTACTAGGCTATCGGCCCTAGGTCCTATACAAGCCTAGCCATAACAATTCCCTGGCTATTTCTTCCCACACTATTTAATTCCCTTTACACCTGTAAACAAACAACCTATGCAAGTCTTGAACCCAAGACCCTGTATACTACAGTCACAGTATTTAACCACTAAGCCATCATACCAGTGGATCCCCATACAGGGGATCTGTTTCCCAAACATTTCAGAATTCAAAATTTCTCCCCAGCCTTTGCTTTAGTCAGTAACATTACTCATTTCAAAGATGATCCTATTGATTACTTTTTAGCAAGTTTCCATTCAGGACTTGAACACATGACAAAGTAAACTATGCAGGTTTATTGGGCCTGGATCCATCAGCCCAACTTCAAGGTTCTTTAAAACGTGTGACATTTTCATTGCATTATTCACTTCCCAGTATCTACTGGTAGTTTCCATGAGCTGTGGAAGACATTCGCACTTATACCTTTCCCCTAACAGGGAAGTCCACTTTGTCGATCTTGATGCTGCCCTAAACCCTCCCTCTGTCTCTTCCATCTCTGAAGTGCTGAAGTGTTATATCATGTAAGCTTGCAGCTCACCTTAGCTTCTTTTGGGCTGCTTAGTTCTCAGCACCACGGTTTTAAGAATGGGCACAGCATCTTAACAGCCACCCCATGTCTCACAAGTCATATCTGTGTAGCCTTAAACAATAGGCAGGAAGCCTTCATCTAGCCGGACTGGAGCCGACTTGTAACCATCAAAGGCAGTGTTGAAATAATTTTAATTTCAAAGGATCAACAAGAAATGCTTGACTTAGCTTTCTTTACAGCAGATGGCAATGTTGCCACATTGTTCTAAGTTCAACACTTCACAGCATATGCTTGCATTCAAACAAACAAGCTTATAGTTCAACATTCATATTTACAAATGATAGAATTATATGCCCAGTTCTATCTGGCTAGGCTGGCAGCCTTCACTCTTCTCTACCAGTCTTCACAATATCTTTCAAAATGTGGTCAGAGGCATATGTACTGATACTGTCTTCATTCATTTGATTAAGGCCAGGCATCAAACTCTCTGCAGCATCCCTGACTCTTACAGTAGCTTACCTAGTGCAGAATTTTGTCCACCTCACTTATCACAGTGTACAACTACCTCAGTGAGCAATCCTACAAGGTCAGGGTAAGATATGCCCCTTCACTTAATTTCCACACACATCTCAAGAATACCTGAAAAAAGATAAACTCTGTCTTTTAGGATAACAAAATCTCTACTTTCCTCTCCTGATCAACCAGAAATGCAATTGGCAAAGGCATTCTCCAGCCCAGACTTGAATACTGCCCCCACTAATGGCAGCAGCTTTCTGAAAAAAACTCTTCCACCAAAGTTTCTAACACCATCTGTCACTTTATCACCGTTTCCCCAAAGTGTGACCATCACTGTCTAATACTTTTCAAAACCAATTGGCTTCAAGAAAAACAAGCCAGTCTGCTACGTGGGTCTCCACTTTCCAGGCTCCTGAGGGAAAACTCCCACCCACCACTTGTCTATGGGTTGTTTAGACAACCTCCTCCTTACAGTCTTAGGAGGGATAGTTACTGAGGACCTCTGCTCAGGCACCTAAAAAAAATTGATTGCTCTGACCATTCCATTTCATCCTTGGATCCAGTTTCTGGGTATATCTCCCTTCCTATCTTAAAAGATGTATCTACTTAACTCTTCATTTTGGGTACAACTGAAAACCATCTCAAGTCCCAAACTGAATGTAAGTGCTCTCCGTAGGTTAAATTACCTGGTCTGCTAAAATCTCCTATATTGTTTGATGCTCATTTTCTTACCACCTGTATACTTGGTTTTTGTAATTTCTGACGACTATTTTCAACCTAAGACTCGACTCACTCATAAATATTGCGTGATTTCTATTGTACTTTATCTAGTACCGCATTTTATATACTTAGGATTCCCAGTTGAACAACATCTCACCTTTTAACTACACCTCATTTCTTTATTTTCTGAATATAGGGGTCTTTTGGCTACCTACCGCAGAATATCTGCTTAACCCTTGCAGGAGTATCCACTGTTGCAGAAGCCTTGCTGATTACGGCTTTGGAATATGGACTGCTATTGATGCTCGCAGGTCCTTTATTAATTATAATGAGCCACAGGTACTCTTAAGTAACAGCCATATATTTTAGATGTATTACTTCTATGAACCTTTCTAAATCAAAACTCTCTTCCTGTTGTTTAAAGTGCCATTACAGCTTACTGTTCATTAATTTATAAAATTCTTTACCTGAGAAGATTCCATCCCTTGGCTCCCTTTTAAAGAGTGAAATCTTTTCCTGCAGTTTCAGATGTTTAGACACAGATGCATTTACTTTCTTCTACTAAATGTCTCATTAAAATGCTGTGCCTGCAAGTTATCTCCTTTTGAAGACCTAAATTATAGAATGTACTTCTACAGAATATTGTGTTCCTACCAAGATTTCATCAAAAAATTCTGAAGGGGATCATTTCTGTTGTAGGGTAAACCTCTCTTCCTACTAAAATCTCCCTTTTAAACACTGACCACTTGGTGTTCGTTGTGTCCTACTTAGCACAAGTATATAATGATTTCTATTTTTAACTTTACAGAAGGCAGTGCCACTCTCCACCAGATAGCCTTCCGCGCCTTAATTCAGATGTCCTTACTAGCTGTACTTCCTTCTCTTTGATGCCTGTTGCACTGCATGACTCCAGAAGGTTAATAAAATTAATAAAGTGCATCTTTTCTCTTGGCGGCACTGGCACAGCTGGGTTTATGCCTGTGAAACATTTAGGTCTACCATCTTCAGCTATATCAAAGGCTGTCTGCCCCCTTGGGGGACATTTCCAGGAACCGTGGAATCCTCGGTCATTTTATCCATTCTGAAATCATCTTGTACAGGTGCCTTATGTAAGCTGTGTCCCAGCACCATTTATCTAAGTTACGTCCAGTGCCATTTATCTAAGTTATGTCCCAGCACCATTTATCTAAGTTACGTCCCAGCACTGTTTATCTAAGTTACGTCCCAGCACCGTTTATCTAAGTTATGTCCCAGCACCGTTTATCTATGTTATGTTCCACCACCGTTTATCTGTTATGTCCCAGCAACAATCTTCCTACCTGAAGCAAACGTTTAGAAAGCATTATTTCAGCTTTGTACACGTACTATCTCTCATTCCTACCAGCATGGGTTTTTGCATGGCCGCAGCACCTTAACAACTGCCCTGTCCTTGAATGCTAGTATCTGTTCAGCTATGGAAACGGTCCTTTTGAAGAGCCCATATTTATTGATTTAAGCACAGAGTTCCCTTCTGTTTTCGACCACCCCTGAGTTGCATAGTGCTAAGGCTCATGGTATCTGATCCACCTGGACAAGCTGACTCTGTACATACCTTGTAAGTCACTCGGCTGAAGTCTGTTCACATAGTCGTCTGTTGCAAATTGTGCCGAGCAATTCCCTGAGGTTCTCTGCTTAGGCCCTTGTTGCACACCCTATTTGTGAGTGGGTGCCTGTAGCCTTAAGGAAAAGTAAAACATTTCATAAGAAATTTAAATGATTACTCTGCCAATAATACCTGTATTTTAAAAGTCAGTCAAGTGTCACCTAATCAGAAAGAGGACACTAGAAGAGCTGTGCATCAAGCATCTAATCAGTTAACGGGAGAGAGTTTTTAGTCCATGTTGATTGTTTCATCCCTTCTCTAAAGGCCCCCAAGGGTAGCTGAGAAGAATCAGAGTTCATTGTGGTCAAGAAGAACAAGGAAGTCATCCTGGAACAGTGATACAGCTTTCCAGCATGAGAGAAGGACAGGCAAATCTTATCCCAATAAAACTGGGGAGGTCAGCTGAGCAGGAGAGGATAAGGGAGAGGTTGGTGGAGTTTGAGGATGTAATTGTTAGCCAACATTGGACATCATTTCAATGTATACAGTATTAGTTCTCCTAAATTGTTTAGTAAGACCATGCAACTTTTGTAAAAAGGTTTCTTCTGCATTACTGCATAACAAGCTAATTTAGTTAGACTTACAGGGAGTTTAAATTGTTTTCTCAGAAGCTCAGTTTGGGCTACTTATTGCCGGAGTTCATTGTTCAGGTTAATAACAGTTACACGATAACTCTCCTTTCCAGTAGAATGTATCTCCATTTGAGAGCACACTTGGGCAGGATGTAAGAGCTTTGTTAAATAAACTAGTAGAACAATGTTTCGCAGTCTGTCACACTCTAATTATAAGGCCTTGAATAAACTCCGACAGTAAGAATCTGAGAATAGTGAATGTGGATTGGAAGATGTATACTAATTATGAATACATCAGAATATCAGGGAAGTATTTTGTTACTGTTAACAGACATTTGCTTTGCTTGACATCACTGCTTTCAGTGTCAGTGATGAATTTATTGGATGTGGTTTACAATCAGCAATTGTCCCTTGTTAAATATGATTTTTATATGTAAAAAAACATAAGCTACCTACTTTTAGTGTCTGTTGTTAACCTTCATTCAGGATAATTATTTCAAAGACAGAATCCTTGGCTGTAATTGCTGATCAATGTGCGTGAAGACGTTCATGCTTCAGGATGTTATAATAGAGCTTCCTGGCATTTTTGGAGAAAATTAAAGATATTGCATTTGAAGGTAGACCCGTGTTGGTCAGACAGATGCAAAGAACTTGCATTTTATCCCCCAGCAGTCTGGAGTTGGCATTGTGTGTGGTTGCTTAATGAGGCAAGCTATTCAGAAATTGTTAGAGCTTCTTTGAGGTGCTAAATACTATGATCCCATGTGTTTTTATTTCCACTGTTTGAAACAGAATTTGACTAGATCTGCATCTTTTTAAACATATTTGTTGCATTTAATCTCCAGCTCTATCCGCATGCCACATTTTTTGTTCTCTTTTTTTGGGGGGTGTTTGCCCCTGCTGTTGATCTTCAGCCCCCTTCTGGTCACTCAGCCCATTTGTTCCCCATCATTGAGGTGAGGATTGATTAGGAGGGGCCCTCATTTAGATGGCCATTAGTGGTGGTTAGAAGATTTTCTACTTTTTGCAGCTCTGTCATGCGTTAATTGGCCCAAGCAGATTGGGCCACGATTTCCACAAAGTTTATTTCCATCGAGTATCGCATCCCCTCACCCTGGAGCATGCATGGTGGAGACCATTAGAATCGCACCAACTCTGTGTGCCCCTCAACAGAAGCAGTTCATTCCCCCACTCACAATGGGAAAGGCAAGCAGCTCAATCCCTTTCACCCCGCCTAGCTTTTGCAGTGCTGAGGACTCTAGCCAGAGTCTGGTTGTCTGGGTCACAGTTACTGTTCCATCCATGTACCGCAGAACCAGAAGACAGGCCAATCAACTACTTAAAAGTACACCTCACTGTGATATTGTCACCTCCACACCCACTCCTGTGTGTCTGAACAATTTCCCCTTACAGTTCATGCTTTGTGCTTTCTCTGAATTTGATTCTGTCTGATCATGTTTGCTGTTTTTAATGAAATGTCATTACAATCAGATTAAGGGTTGTCATGTTATCCTTTCCTAACGTACTTAGTGAACAAAAGGATTTGTCTGTGTGATTCTGTTTATTATCAGCAAGCAAAGTTGTGTACTTGTTCATTGACAAAGTTGTTTTTGTTCAGGCAGGCAGTTTTCCACAGTTCACAAGCCACGCTGTTTTGCTAGAGACAGCTTGCACTTGTCACCCTTAGGCTTTTGAATACTGGCTAAGGCTCTTGCCACCCCCATAGTGCCTTTTTTAGGCAAGGCTCAAAAGACAAACTGCCGTAAATAGCACAAGTAACAAAAAACTGAGGGTAATGCTACTCAATGCCAGAAGTCTAAACCTCAAAATGCAGTCACTCGAGGCACTCCTCAGTATGGAGAAAATTGATATATGTGCAGTAACAGAAACGTGGTTTAAGGCTCCAGATAGCACCCCAGCACTACCAGGCTACAACTCATACCATACATTTCGGCCACAGAACCCGGACCGAAATGTAAAAGGCAGGGGTGTCTCCATATTCATCAAGGATACCCACACCTCCAGGTTAGTGCCACAGCACGATGCTTCAGAGATCATCTACATGTAACTAACAATGGGCAAAACTGCAATTCAAATTGTGGCTTGCTACAGATCACCTACCATGTCCCAGGATCCCCATTCCACGTTTCTGGAAACACTGGGAAACATAAAGGTCCTACCAAACACCCTAATATTGGGTGATTTCAATTACCCAAACATTAACTGGGAGAACTACTCAAGTACTAATGTCCTTGCCCAACATTTCCTAGAATTTATAAACTCAAACACCGTGGATCAACTGGTCAACACTCCCACCAGAGGTGACATATTGGACCTGGTCACATGGGCGCTGGTTAGATCTGACCATAAACAAATCACTTTGGATATCCACGTTCCACCCCCACTCCCAGTAAAGGAAACCACAGTGAAAAACTTTTCAAAAGCAAACTTCACATTACTTAAGACCAAGATGGAATGTTTCAAAGCCCCCGTGCTAAAGGATAACGCTGTCCAAGCTGCAAAATCCTTTACTAATGCATTCTACAGGCACCTACAAGAATGCATGGGTTGTGCTCTCCCAAGCAAAACCAAGACTCACGCCTCAAAAAAAGGAAACCAGTCTGGTGTACCCCTGCCATAAACAAGCTATACAACAGGAGGAGGACACTAGTACAGAAAAGAGTAAAATCCCAAGAAAGGAAGACATCCCTGATCAGTATCAGCAAGAAACTATGATCCCTCATAAAATCATCCAAAGCTAGCTTCGAAAGAAAAATTGCCAAGGACTCCAAAGATAACCACAAGGCATTCTTTAGCTATGTCAAGAATCTAAGTGGCAATGCTCAGATCTGCTCGGAGTTAGTGTAGAATGGCACAAAATACACTGAACCGACCGATATCGCCAACATCCTGGCAGACAGGTTCAGTGCAAACTTCACCCCCAAAAGGGCCCATAACCATACCAGAAGAATGTAGAGCCCCTGAAATCAGACACACAGGTTAAAACAGCCCTCTCCAAAGCCAAAAACACAGCATCAATGGGACCGGGCGGTGTCCCAGGCTGCGTCCTACACGAGCTCAAAGATGAACTAACCCCTCACCTAAACACACTGTTCAAACTCAACCTCTCCACAGGCTACTTACCCATAGAGTGGCACACAGCAATGGTTATTCCGCTCTACAAAGGTGGAGCCACAACAGACCCCGGGAACTATCGCCCTATAAGAAGCCTGACTAGCTTGGTCTGCAAGGCTATGGAGTGCATCATCATGGAACTCATTAACAGAGACATTGGCAGCCTTCAAACAATGGACCCTACCCAGTTCGGCTTTAAGGGCAGATCATGCCTCCTAAACCTGGTGGACTTCTTTGAGACAGTTACCAATGCTATAGACGAGGGAAAGGTAGTACACACAGCCTACCTAGACCTCACAAAGGCCTTCAACACCATTCCCCATTCTGGTATTATAGACAAGCTCACCAGTCTGAACATAAACCCCTATGTCACAAGATGGGTTGCCAACTGGCTCACGAGCAGAACCCACATGGTGAGAGTTGCGGGAGCTAGGTCCGACTCTAAACTGGTTACAAGTGGTGTTCCCCAGGGCTCAGCCCTAGGACCCCTCCTGTTCGGTATATACTTCTCAGAGGTACAGGCAAGCACAGGAGGACTATGGCTGACCAAGTTCGCAGACGACTGCAAACTAGGAGCTATAATTGACTCTCTGGCTGACACAGACATCCTCCAAAAGGGACTCACCGAGATGGATACCTGGTGTCAAAATCATGGCCTCAAGCTAAATGCCAGAAAGTGCATAGTCATCCCCTTTGGAAAAAACAAAGTACCCACAGACTACCACAATAGGTGGTAGTCCCCTAATTACCGAAGATGTAATAAGGGATCTGGGGACCCAAGTAGATAATAATCTCTCCTTTGATAATCACATTGCCAAAGTGATTCAAAAATCCTTCTCTGTGGCCCAACTAATCACAAAAGGGTTCGCATCCGGATCAAAAGAGGTCATTGTGCCCCTCTACTCATCACTCATCAGACCCATCATAGAGTACAACGCCCCATTTGGGATGTACCTTACAAGACACCTGCAACAGCTGGAAAGACCACAGAAGTACCTCACCAAGAGGCTCACTGGCCTCAAACAGATGCCCTGTGCAGCTCGACTGAAGAAACTCCAGCTGTACTCTGTTGCATACCGCCTACTCAGAGGTGATCTCTGCCTGACATATACAAGGCCATGTCCAACCCAGAATTGATGGACATGCTCCACCTAAAGAAAACCATATCCCCTCGAGCCACATGCTCTAGGGATCTAAACCTCACCACAACAATAGATAGGACATGCTGGAGGGATAGATTCCTGCTCCAGAGACTTCCCATACTTTGGAACAAGATTCCAATCTACATTAGGCAGACTCCTCGCTAACACTCTTCAAGAGAAACTTTTGACGAGTGGGTGGGAAACAGAAAGTTTACCCCAGGGATCACTTCAGTGGCTCTGCTGGACAGAGGCACAGGGAACTAATCTAAGGGGGCGGTGAAAGCCAACACATTCTGGCTAGGCTTATAAATGCCTTCGAGCAGATAGCCTAGTACCAGGGTTGCCAGACATCCCTATTTGGGCGGGACTGTCCCGAGATCAGCAGCCTGATCCTGAGTCCTGCCCTGCCGGTTTAAATCCCGGCCAGCCTCCGCTTTATTTGTTTTTTGCTTTTTTTTGATTGTCCCGTATACCTGGCATACGGGCCAATCAAAAATCGCTAAACACGGAGCTACTTGTGTTGAATGCGGAACTGGAATGCATTATACATGAGAAGCTCCGTGTTTAGTGCAGAGCAACTGAGCGAGCTCATTTCTTTAATGTGGAATAAAGACCTTTTTTTTTTTTGGTCTTCACTTGCTGTGAGAGACCTTCTTTTTTTTTTTTTTGTCCCTACCTGGGGGGCTAGAAATCTGGCAACCCTGCCTAGTACCTACCTATGAGCCTATAATTGCTAAAACTGTTTGAATAGTACCACTGAATTTCTTCAGTTTACAACAATGACCTCTGAAAGTAAAATACAGCTTTTGGACACTGAAATCTAGGTTCACAGTGTACAGTGTCCATGAAATCTGTGTTAACTAATGGGCATTTACATGCTGGCAGCTGTTGCCCTACATTTATTTAAAAAGTAAAAAAAGCTTGATTAAAAGTTAAACTGTGACTTTCAAAAGTAGTGTCTGATGATTCCAATTTTAATGAAAAAATAACTGAGGTAGATATTTACTGAGAATCATTACAATCAAGTTTTGATAGAAGAAATTTTGATTTAGCTTGTATGAAAAGGGACGATACATATATACTTGTTTTAAGTAGTAGTAATTTATTTAAAAAGGTTGACACCATAACTGACAAACTGAAATGTACTAATGCTTCTGATGTAGTCTGTAGTGCAACCTAGGCTGAGCTTGCAACTGGTCATTTTTATATTATTTTTTTATCAGTGCTGTAATAAAAAAATATATAAATAAAAAAATATATATATGTGTGTGTGTGTGTGTATATATATATATATATATATATATATATATATATATATATATATATATATAAAATAGCTATATGTTTGAGATGTCATAAACAGACAGCACATCACTCAAACCTTATTGGTATTGGAAAAATGTTAAAGGGAAATCCTGATGAAGTCAGAACAGGGAATATTCTTCTGTTTATGTAAAAAGTACTAGTAACCGTAAAGGTTGGTTTGAAAATGGTTTATTAACATCTGCATGTACTACTTCAGGATAGCGTGGGTTGTTTACCTGTCACTTTTGTTCACAATGCTGCTACATAAATGCTGTCTCATGTATTGCTTTATCCCACTTTAACACTTTGTTTTTTAAACACTATAATTATAGTTCCTGAATGTAGTCTACATTGCTACCTATAGAATATCTTGCAAGCTGTCATGGAAAATTTATGAGTATAGCTGTGCTGTGAGAACCAAGCTAATATCAGTTGCCCTGCTAGACATTTAGAGAATTTCTTTCTTTAATTTTGGGGAATTCAAGACTTTTGTGTTAGGTAGTCTAGATACAGACATCAGACTGGGGATATGGGAAGCTAACTTGAGAAGATGGAACTGCAGTGATAGTTACGACTGAATGTCATAGTGACACTAGATATCAGTGACATAGTAGGTATAAAGTGGTTTAAAACTGAGAGAGTCACTAAATGAGCTTTTCTCTGCAAGTAGTAGTTGCAGTTACATTGGTTATCTTGAAGTTCGTTGGTGTTTTTCTACAATTTGGTCTACTGAAGAGTTTTATACATCAGTTTTTACAAAGCTTCACAGGTACTGTATTGATGTAATTCCAGGTGTGTGCCCTTGTTCTGGAGACAGGAAGATGTAGAGAGGAACTTGGTGTGCATTGCTGAAGTTTAACGTTAATATTTAGTGCTATAAAAGTCATTTTGCACTTTTTTTCTATTCTTTATGCTCTCATTCCTGTCAACCATCAACCCTCCCCAGTCAGACTCAGTCTATTCATCCCTCTACCCTCTCTTTTGAAGGGTAAGTTGTACTACAAACTACAGGGCAGTTTTAAAATGCTGCAAGACATGGAAAAGACAGAGAGAGCACCATAACATCAGAGCTCTCTAACAAACGGATGCATGCATAACTGCGTATCTGAGTGCCAGTCTTGGGTTGTGACTTGCAGAGATCCAGTGAAAACACACACTTTGTATAAGAGTAGGGGCCAAGTCAGTGCATAATGTAGTTTTCTTGTCCCCCCCCTTGCATAATGTGACTGTGGCAGGGAGTGCACATATTAATGAACAGCATCATTTAAGAGTCCCCTCACAATGCAGTGGGAAGTCGCACACCCAGTAGTTACACCTTCGGTGGAGAAGTGGAAGGTGGTGAGTGTATGTTTCTTCTTCTGCATTCTTCCTAAAAGGCAGTCATGGCAGCCTCTTGCAAAAGGTCAGGCAGCAGTAGCCATATCCAAAAGCATTAAGAAAGGAAAGCATGACCAAGTCTTTAGTTTTATTTTGTTAGTATTGTAATACACAATGTTGTAACATTTAAGGTAGACTGTTTTTTCCCTGTCTTAACAGTCACCCGTCATTGAGACTAGTAAGCTAGATATGAAAATCCAGTTTCTTTACAAATTACTGAGCATGTTACTTGTATGACCCAACTAATTTCTACTGCGCTGTACTAGTAATTAAATCAGATGATTTACTAAAATAGCACCATAGCTGTAGTTCCATTCAGCAAACTAATGGTTTTCCAAAATTAAGTACATACTGTCCGAACGTGCAGTTCCCTTGAAAATGATAGGTTCTGCTAATTGTACAGCTCTGCTCTACCATCTGCTTTTGTGTTCACGACACTGCCTTTGGGAGCTTACACACGGTACCCTGACATTGATTATGGCACTGTCTAGGCTACCATATGGAAACAGTTTTTATTTTCCAGAGATGTGCTCTTTTGAAGTGTTGACAGGAAACCTGCAAGCAGAGTAACCATGTGGTTGACGCTGTGTATTTTGAGGGCTGAGACCACCACAAATATACCAAACCGTTGTACTTGTTTTGTGTCCTGATGACATTTGTATGTATCTCAGTTATGAATGCTCTGTTAAGTTAGTGTAATTAGTTTCTGTAAGGTACATTTCATGTGTACATAAGCCAGGCAGATTTAAATTGATAGTTATGAATTTTTCTGCATATCTTTTTGATGGTGAATATATATATATATATATATATATATATATATATATATATAGATGTGTGTCAGTTAATCGAGTTTTCAGAAACTCAAAATTCATATTGGCGAGACAATATGATCGAATTTCTAAAAACTTGAACTCAAAAAAAAAAAAAACAAAAATCTGTCTTTTTTATGTGTTTACAGAGAGAGGGCAAGCCCCTTTGCACTGCCCCATACCTACTGCAAATTATAAATACCAACTCCGAGATCGCATTACGCTGAGGAAAATGGTAAATTTCCCAATCCTCATTGTGCCAAGATCTCCATACATATGGGATTTCAGAAATTCGATCATGTCGTATACACACACACTTTTACAAAAAGCACAGGAATCCACAAACACAGAAAAAATCAGGCAGGACAAATGAGAATAACAGAATAACGAAGAGCTTCCTCAGCTAATAACAAGTTATTCAATATTATTACTTCCTATTACACACACACACACATATTATTATTTTTTTTTTAAGTTATTGGCACAACAGGAACACATGATTGGCTTCATTCACTATCTCAGATTTAGTGTCCCAAGCCTTTTTGATTACTTTTTCCATCAGGAAAAAGCTTTACTTCTCCAAAACAAAGTTTGTTATTTCCACAGCAAAATTAAGTTTAAAACAGTTCCAAACAGAATAAATACCCATGTACTATGTCTAGATCGTTTGTGAAAGCTTGTACCATAACGAAACAACACTAGCCAAACATTTGTGGTCTAGTCTGTTTTGAGTCTGTATATTTCTCATTAAAGGACCAGACTGTGAGTGAGTCTTACTATTAAATCCCACTGGTCATATCATAGCTAACTATAGGACCCCCTTAGTCCATACCTCTTACCTAACTAGCAAGGAGTCCTGTGTATTAAGTCAAACACCATTCTCCCAGGAGCTTTATGTATTCCTCCATTAACTGGGAGACTTACACACTCTCAAACATATGTACCCAGAAATTTCTAGACTTCATCAGTACAATCTGTAGATCAGTTAGACTGTACCCCAACCAGGGGATAAAACCCTGGACTTGGTCCTTTGCTCCCCATGAATTGTAACTTCCTCCCTGGCCAAATCAGACCACAAATCAGTCACCTTAAGATGGCATCGTCCAGTACCTGACTAATCTACTAAACCTGAATAATGACCTTGCTAAATTCAAAAGCCCTAACCTCACTGCTTATATGGAATCCTTTACCCCCAAATTCTATGCACATGTAAATAGCTACATAGGCACACCTGTCCCCCTCAGAAGTAATACAATGCCACATTTAAAAATAAACCCCCTGTGGCAGAAACCTAATATAAACAGCCTCCATAATAAAAGAAAAAAAAATCATTGCATGCAAGAATAAATTTAAATGCCAACAATGAACTGTTGGTTGATGACCGTGTATCCACTGTCATAAGGAGGTCATTTTTTCATTGCACAGCGTAGGTCTAAAGGTGTAGCATTCAGGTCCAGAGATGTAGTCACGCCACTGTACTCTGCTGTCATCAGACTGTTCATTGAATATAATGCCTCATTCAGCTACTATGCCTTCCACACCTTTAGAGCACAAAAGGAACGTGTGCAAACCAAAGGAGGCACTGTTTCAAGCTATATTAGAGATAAATTCATCTCACATATAGTTAGACTGGACAACTCCATGGAGTTACTCCAGGTCCAGGTTACAGTGGTTAAGACCCCCATTCAAGACCTAGCATCCATGAGTTACGACGCCCACAAAGCCTACTTAACCAAACTGAAGACAATCCAAATTTTACCAAACCCACTGGTTATGGGGGATTTCAATTATCCCACCATCAGCTGGGAAACCTATTTTAGCCCAAACTTGCTAACAGAAAAGTTCCTCGACTTTATGAATTCAAATGTCCTGGAGCACATTGACCATACCCTGACAAGAGGAACAAACATTCTAGATCTGGTCCTCACCAACATGTTGAACAGGGGCACTGCTGAAAGTGTTGGACCCTCATTAATTACAACTGACCACAAATCAGTCACCTTTGAACTAACACTAACACCAGAACACACAAACGGTGAATTCAGACTGAAGAACTTCACCAAGGCAAACTATACACTCCTTGGAGAAGGTATAAATGCATAACAAGCCCCACACCAAGCTGAAAGTGGTAACCACGCAGAAGCTTACACTAAAGCCTGTACAATCACTTGTATAAGTGTATAAACTTGGCTGTACCAGATAAAATAAAAACCAGAGCCCCAAGTAAAATCAAGCTGCCATGGTGGACTTCTAGCATCAACAGACTGTACAAGAAATGCAAAACGTTGCTGTCCAAGAAAACAAAGACAAGGACCCAACAGTGGAAAAGCACCCTCCTCATCATTAACAGGCAAATAAGACAACTTGCCAAATCATGAAAGAGCTCTTTTGAGAGAAACCTAACAAGTACTGCCAAGGATAACCATAAGGTCTTTTACAGATGTGTATATAACCTAAAGGGTAGGACCCAAGTATATGCAGAATTGGTGGACAATGATATGACACACAGTGACCCCACATAGATAGTGAACCTGCTAGTGGATAGGTTTGGTGCAAATTTCACTCCCTTATCCCCTCCTAACTTACAACAACCCCCCCCCCTTACATATCTGAAGAGCAGGTTCCTTAAAGCCCTTGTCCAAGGCAAATAACATGGCCTCTATGGAACCAGATGACATCCCAGGCTGTCTCCTAAACAGGCTAAACCATGAACTAGAATCAGCACTAAGTACCCTTTTCAATCATAGCCTAACCATGGGCTTTGTTCCTGCGGAATGGAGAACAGCAGCACTTATTCTCCTCCAAAAAGGTGGCCTAGTAATAGACTCAGGGAATTACTGACCCATAAGTCTGACCAGCCTCATCTGTAAAGCCATGGAATGTATCCTCATGGACCTCATAAATGAAAACATAGGCGACCTCCAAACCGTGGGTCATACCCAATTCGGCTTCTTGAAGGGCAGATCCTGCCTGTTAAGTTGGGTGGATTACTTTGAAGGTGTGACTAAGGCCATTGATGAGGGCAAATCAGTGCACAAACAATACTTCGACTTGGCAAAGGCTTTCAACACAATCCCACATTCAGACATTACTGATAAACTTAGCAAACTGAATGTAAATCCCTTTGTTGTAAGATGGGTTGCCAACTGGCTCACAAACCGGACACACACTATCAAAGTGGGTGACTCCACATGAACCAGTAGACCTGTTACCAGCAGTGTGCCACAGGGGTCAGTGCTGGGCCCCCTACTGTTTGGTATATACTTCTCAGAAGTTCATTTCAAATCTAAAGGGTTTTGGCTGACTAAGTTTGCAGATGACTGCAAACTAGGTGCAGTCATTGAATCCCCAAATGATGTCAGTATACTCCAGGATGGTCTTGCACAGACCAACAACTGGTGTATTAGTCATGATCTCAAACTGAATGCAGAGAAATGCATCATCATTCCCTTCAGCACAAACAATGTCCCGTCACACTATCAGATCGATAATAATACCCTAAGTACCCTTAAAGTGGTAAGGGACCTGGATCACAGGTTGACCGCGACGTTAACTTTGAGAGCAAAAAATGTTACAACTCCCCTATACTCTGCACGTATCGGTCCATAATTGAGTATAATGCCCCCATTTGGTATGTACAGTACTAAGCATCTACAGCAATTAAAGAGACCTCAGAGGTTTCTAACAAAGATGACCAAGGGCTTCCAGCATGTGTCTTACACAGACTGACTAAAATCCCTGTCACTATACACTGTATCATAGAGACTTCTTAGAGGAGACTTATGCCTGCCCTACAGAGCAACCCAAGACCCAAACCTAATGAACTTGCTACATTTCCATAAATCAAATGGGTCTAGGGCTACCAATTCCAGGGACTTAAATATGGCCTGCAACTTAAATAGGACATGCTGGAAGGACAGATTTATCGCCCAGTGACTGCCACAGTTTTGGAACAGGCTACCAATTGAAACAGAGCACTTCTATGACACTGTTTAAGAAGACTCTGGATGAGTGGATGGGGCACTGCAAATTTCTGCCAGGGATAGTGCCCACAACCCTACTGGACATGAGCAGTCATCACTAAATTCACTCTTGGGTATTGACTAGTATCTCTACAGTATTGCATTGGGTTGAAACAGCTAGCCTTAAAATGACCTCAGAGTCTATAGCCTAGTAATTTCCTATGATCCTATGTACCTGTCCAAACACTTATTACATCTGGAGAGGCCACATTACATTTCCACTAAAGAATTCATGTGCCTAAATCACTAAAGCTATGCAGACCGTTTGAAACCCTTGTCCCAGATGTAATTGTCATATAGGCTACTAGGAGGAGACCTCTAGCTCACGTACAGAGCCTGAACAGACCCTATCCTGTCAGACCTATTACACATTTGCAAGCTGAGTGGTAGCATAAACACCCGTTGATCTCGGTGTGTTTTACAACATGGATGGAACCTGTATCTCTTCTTTGGAAATGAGTTCCATCCACATAAAGTAAAGTAGGTTTCTTACTGTACTCCAGCGTAATTTGGATGAATGGATGGGAAACTGCAAAGTCACCCCTGGATTAGCACCCATATCTCTCATGAACAGGGACAACAAGTAAATCAAATCTTTGCTCTACCTGCCTCTGGTTATTCATATGCAAAATATAAGTGCCAAAAGGTACCATGGGAATGTAAGACTAGACTTCTTAAGATCCTGCCAGATCAGTAACCTAGTAAGTACCTATGATATTATGATCTCCTTCATTACTGGTCCACCAGAATGGTTTCAGGGGTAGGTCTCTACCCACAGATCCTCCCTACCACTCATCTCTGAGGCTACGGTCCCTTATTAGATGATCAAGTGCCAAAAATGTCGATTGTGGTTTAGTGGGGGGTAGGATTTTGCACTTACCCCACTGTAGTGTGATCTCAGAGTTAGTATATAAGCAATTAGCAAGGGTTGTGGGGGGGCAGGGGGCTTGCGCCCCTGTAAAAAATATTTGTGTAGTTGACATTCTGACATACACTCTGAGGCAGTGATCAGTTAACATTGTCATTGAAGGGAATTGCTGATATCTACAATTTAATTTGTTGTTAATGAACACTTGTACACTCTTCATGGAACGGTCAATGCAGTTACTGCCTCCTACACCACATATTCAAACCTTGGCCTGCATGCTATCATAAAAGTAATTAATTACTTATTATTATTGCGAAGAATGTGGTCATGAGGTGGATCACTTCCAGAGCCAAAGTTTGGAAGGATGAAGCCACATGTAAGATGTCACATAATAGTATGTACTGCCCTCAAGCCTTTTGTATGTACCTTAAATTACAAGAGTAACAGAAAACATTGTGTTCAGCCACCATTTCATGTGTCTGTGGTTCCATTCCTTCCAGTTTCAGTTGTGTTTGACATTTAACTGCCATTGTCCCTATGTGGGCAGTACTCCTGATGGTTAGACATTTACCTGCCATTGTCCCTATGTGGGCAGTACTCCTGATGGTTAGAGTAAGTATTTGCATTACCTGTACAGGTGCACTCTTGCATTGTAACACCTGTGTCTGAACATCATAAATCATCAGACAAGTACCATAGGTTCATAGGTTTATACTAGGCTATCTGCCCTAAGGCATTTATAAGCCTAGCCCAAAGTTATGTGGCTTACGCCACCCCTTATGTTAGAAATAATGTGCCCATTAGTTTGTTGTGCCTCTGTCCAGCACTGACACAGAGATGATTCCTGGGGTAAACCTACGATCTCCCATCCACCAGTCAAGATTTCTCTTGAACAGAGCCAGAGAGGTGCTCTGCCTCACATGGACCGGGATTTTATTCCACAGCATGGGGAGTCTCTGGGTGATAAATCTATCCCTCCAGCACGTCCTATTTATATCCGTGCTAAGGTTTAAGTCACTTGCTCTAGTGGTTCTGGTGGATTTGGATTTTTTGAGGTGGAGCATGTCCATTAATTCCGGGTTGGTCATGGCCTTGTATGTCAGGCACAGGTCACCTCTGAGCAGACTGTATGCAACTGAATAGAGTTGGAGTTTCTTCAGTCTGGCAGTATATGACAGGTTTTAGAGTCCCTTTATCCTTTTGGTGAGGAACTTTTGGGGTCTCTCCAATTGCTGCAGGTGTCGGGTGAGATACATCCCGAATGGGGCATTGTACTCGATCATTGGTCTGATAAGTGAAGAGTACAGGGGAACAATGACCTCACTTGATCTGGATGTGAATCCCTTCATGATCAGATGGACAATGTAGAAGGTCTTTCGAACCACTTTAGCAATGTGAGTGTCAAACGAGAGGCCACTGTCAACCTGGGTACCCAGGTCCCTGATAACCTCTTCTGTGCTTAGTGGGTTACCTTGTTTTTCCCGAAGGGTATGACTATACACTTTTTTGCGTTTAACTTCAGGCCATGGCTCTGGCACCAGCTATCAGTTTCCTTGAGACCCCTCTGAAGGATGTCTGTGTCCGATGTACTATCCACTATGGCACCCAGTTTGCAGTCATCCGCAAACTTTGTCAGCCATAGTCCTCCTATGTTTGCCTGTACTTCTGAGAAGTAGATGCCGAACAATAGGGGCCAAGGACTGAGCCCTGTGGGACACCACTTGTAACCGGCTTGGAGTCTGACATGGCTCCAGCAACTCTAACCCTGTGGGTTCTGTCCATTAGCCAGTTTGCAACCCATCTTGTGACATATGGGTTTACATTTAAGCTGGTAAGTTTCTCTATGATACCCGAGTGGGGTATTGTGTCGAAAGCTTTGCAAGGTCAAAGTAGGCTGTATGGACTGCCTTTCCCTCATCAATGGCCTTGGTAACTGTTTCAAAGAAGTCGACCAAGTTCAAAAGGCAAGATCTGCCCTTGACAAAGCCAAACTGGGTTGGGTCCAAGGTCTGCAAGTCCCCTATGTCCTTGTTTATAAGTTCCATTATGATCCTCTCCATAGCTTTGCAGACCAGGCTTGTTAAGCTTATGGGCTGTAATTACCAGGGTCCAGAGGCACCGCCTTTGTGGAGTGGGACCACAGTTGCCGACGCCACTCCTTGGGCACATATCCTGTGGTAAGGCTAAGATTAAACAGCTGCCTTATGTGCGGGTTTAGTTCTTCATTGAGTTCATGTAGCACACAGCCGGGGACACCATCCGGTCCCATTGATGCTGTGTTTTTAGCTTTAGAGAGAGCAGCTTTCACCTGCGCATTTGAGATGTCTGGGAGGCTACACTCTGTTGGGATAGTTATCTCTCCTTTGGGGAGAGGGGGGTGAAGTTTGCGCTGAACCTGTCTGCCAGTATTTTGGCAATGTCTGTGGGTTCAGTGATTTTTGTATCATTTTGGACTAATTCTGAGCATATCTGGGAGTTTCCACCCAGGTTTCTGACATAGCTGAAGAAGGCCTTATGATTGTCTTTTGAATCTATGGCAATTTTTTTCTCAAAGTTGGCCTTGGATGATTTTATGAGGGATCGTAGTTTCTTGCTAGTACTGATCAAAGATGCCTTCCCTTTTTGGGATTTTGCTCTATCATGTAATAGCTTTCTCCTCTTATTGTAAAGTTTGTTTATGGCTGGGGTCCACCAGACTGGATGTTTGCCCTTGGTGGAAAGAGTCTTGGTTTTATTTGGGATTGCCTGATCCATGCAGTCCTGAAGGTGTTCATAGAAGGCATAGAAGGCATTTGTAAGGGCTTCTGCAGCTTGGGTTGTGGTTTCCATTGGCTCGGGGGCCTTGAAGGATACCACACCTGTCTTGAGTAGTGTGAAGTTTGCTTTAGAGAAGTTCTTCACTGTGGTCTTTTTTGTTTGGGGTGGGGGCGGGATGTGGATTTCTAGTGAGATTAGTTTATGATCTGATCTCACCAAAGAGGGATATACTTCCGGTGTGGAGCATTTTGTCCCCATGTTTGTGATGATGAGATCTAGTATATTTTCTCCTTTTGTGGGGACGGTGACTAGTTGTTCCATGGCATTTGAATTTGTGAACTCCAGGAACCTTTGGGCTAGAAAGATGGGGCTTGAGTAATGTTCCCAGTCTATATTCGGGTAGTTGAAGTCACCCATTATGATGGTGTTTGGTGATACATTTATACCCTCCAGTGTCTTCAGGAAGGCTGTGTGGGTTTCCTGAGTTTGAGAGGGTAGCCTGTAGCATGCTACAAATTGTAGAGCAGTTTTGCCTATGGTTAATTGCACCTGGATGGTTTCCAATGCTTCGTGCGTAGCCACCATCCTGGAGGTGTGGGTATCCTTGATGAATATGGATACACCCCCTCCTTTTGTGGTATGGTCCAGGTTTTGGGGCCGGAACGCATGATATGAGGTAAAACCTGATAGTGCCGGGGTGCTCTCAGGAGCCTTGAACCAGGTTTCAGTCACAGCACAGACATCGATGTTCTCCATACTGAGAAGGGCCTCGAGTGCATTCATTTTGAGATTTAGACTTCTGGCATTGAGCAGCATTACCTTTAGTTTCTTCCCGTTTTTGTTTTCTAGGGTGGTAGGTTTAGAATTTGAGCCTTGCCTAAAAAAGGCACTATGGGGGTGGCAAGAGCCTTAGCCAATATCCGGAATCCCAGGGGTGACAGGTGCAAGCCGTCCCTTGCAAAGCAGCGTGGCTTGTCAAGCATGTCATCCCAAGCAGACAGACACTGGATCCCCTTTGAATGACACCAGAAATTAAGCCAATTGTTAAAGCTGATCATCTTGTCACTATATTGTGGCATCATTCGTGGTGAAGGAAGGACACTGCTCAGGGTCAGGGTCATACCTGCCTGGGCTACATAATCAGAGCTCCTCTATGTCTCTTTTCATGTAGTCCAGGGAGATACGTCTCAGGTCGTTCACACCAGCATGGACAATGACTGTGTCATACTTGTACTTGCCGTGGAGTGACCTGAGTGCTTGTGTTATGTGGCGGATTCTAGCACCCGATAGGCAGCTTACCATGACCTTCTCCTTGTTCAGCCTGGTGAGTGGGACGTCAGTGTGTCTGACTATGGAGTCACCTATGACAAGTATGTTTGGTGATGTATTTGGCCTTAAGGGCAGTGACTGCTTTGCACACTGATTTTGTTTTTTATGTGTTGTTTGTGTGGTGTCTTGAGTTTGCAGTTGCTTGGGTGTCTGCTTTGGAGGCCTTTGCTGTTTAGGTAAATTTTTAATCAGAGCCTCCGAGTATGTCTTAGTGTGTTTATGTGTTTGATTCAGTGGTGTGGTTGAGTTATGTGAGACTTGTATTGTGGTGTGTGTAGTTGCCTTCTCCTCCTGCCTGGTCTTGCCAGTCCTGAGTTGAGAGAGCTCAGCCTCCAGTTTGGCTAAATAGCTGCATCTGTCGCAAGTGTTAGTGTTATGTGGGAGGAGGAGAGGGTTGTCCGTGTGCATGAGGCAATTGTAACATTGCCTCAGAATTCCCAGATTCACCAATTGGGCAGGAGAGGACACCAGCATCTGACCCTTCGACATGCTAGAAAGAATTATGAGTTGGTATGAGACAGAAAAGTAGAGGGCTTAGCAGGGAAGTGGGCACTCCTGGGGGGTTTTGCAAGTGAGGGATTTGTATAATATAGGAGTGCTTGACCTGCAAAGAAAATGCTTATAAGACCAGGGATATGCCTTTAAGACAAGTGCTGAGCTTTTTGAGAAGAAAAATCAATTAGGAACAAGTGCTGTGCTGTTTAGTGAAGGTGTAAACTGTTTAGGTTCCTAACAGAGCAGTTCTAAGGGAAAAATTGAAGAACAGACTTTATGGAGCCAGAAAAAGTTTAACCTTGTTAAACCAGCGCTGCCCGATGCTGCTCTAGTGGCAACTTCGCGCTAAAGCACGTTAAGGCGTGCTTGATAGCAGGGGCTGGAAAGAAGCAGGAATAGACCCAAAACGGACAATAAAACTACAGTTTCAAGTCAGTAACCACTCCTACGGGGGGCAAGGGAGCTGCTCAATGTTATTCACTGCCACTGATCAACAGAGAGACTTTCCTTTAGCCCAAGCAAAAATGGCCTCACAGAAACTTACAAACAGTTCAGGAAACAGCAAGCCTGTAACTGAACTTTTTTAAATCTCAGAAAAGTGGGAAAAAAGCAAGATTTTTGTTTTTTGTTTTTTCAGAGATAGCACAGGTTCACAGGTAACATCAAGTCATAACAGTGCAGTAAATGACCCCACACAAGAGTGCTAGGTCAAGGACAGAAAATATGCAAGTTTTGAGAAAAAAACGATTTAAAATTAAGTGCAAACAGGAAATTCAGTAAACAACTTTTGGTTGTGCTCTAAATACAGCTACTAATGCAGAAATCAAGTTTAACAAGCCAGAAAGTGCTCAAACTAGGCAGCTGTGCAGAAAAACTTAGCAAATAAACAGAGAAAAAATACTTAAAATCTCAAAAGTGGCTCCCTTCTTCTCTCAGCGTTTTCTCCTCTTGGTGGGTGCTTCAACAGCCAACAAGCCTGAAAAGACGCCAAAACCACGAGGCAACTAGGTTTTAAGAGAGGAAGATGAAGGAGTTTTGGAAATGACCCCTGTTGGCCAATAAAACTACAGTTTCAAGTCAGCAACCACTCCTATGGGGGGCAGGGGAGCTGCTCAGTGTTATTCACTGCCACCGATCAACAGAGAGACTTTCCTTTAGCCCAAGCAAAAATGGCCTCACAGAAACTTACAAACAGTTCAGGAAACAGCAAGCCTGTAACTGAACTTTTTTAAATCTCAGAAAAGTGGGAAAAAGCAAGATTTTTTTTTGTTTTTGTTTTTTCAGAGATAGCAGAGGTTCACAGGTAATATCAAGTTATAACAGTGCAGTAAATGACCCCACACAAGAGTGCTAGGTCAAGGAAAGAAAATATGCAAGTTTTGAGAAAAAAAAAACGATTTAAAATTAAGTGCATTACCTGTACAGGTGCACTCTTGCATTGTAGCACCAGTGTCTGAACATCATAGATCATCAAACAAGTACTGCTTCTCATACTTGGTTCACATTGCAGGGTGAAGCACAGCCCTATCTGTGAATTAATATTGTACAGATACACTGCAGGTTTGTACAAGGGCATCAGTTCCACAACATTATACTAACTTTATCATTTTAAAACCTTACTTTCTTGTGAAACATTTCTCCCCAAGCCTCCACTGAAAATGGGTTGCCCAGTTGGACAGATCCGTTTAACAAACACAATCAATTCCTGCGAGCTTTTACAAGTTACTGATACTTTGAGGGCTGGACATGCATACTCAAATCATTTCCTGAATATTAGAAACCTTTTGTCTCATGTGACTGATATTGAAATTTGTCATCTTTATTATCAGTGTGTGTGTATGTGTGTGTGCCCACTGACCCTTATTAAACCATGTCCACTGATCAAAGGTTGTGTGTGTGTGTGTGCGCACGCTCACTGACCTTTATTAAGCCATGTCCACTCATCAAGGTGTGTGCATGTGTATGTGTGTGTGTGTGTGCCATGTCCATTCATCAAGGGGTGTGTGTGTACACTGACCCTTATTAAACCATGTCCACTCATCAAGGGGTGTGTTTGTATGTGCGTGCGCATGCTCGTGTTCTTTATCAGTGTGTGTGTATGCACACTGACCCTTATTAAACCATGTCCACTCATCAAGGGGTGCGCGTGTGTCTTAGTGTGTGTGCACACTGACCCTTATTAAACCATGTCCACTCATCAAGGGGTAGGTGTGGGTGTGTGTGCACTGACCCTTATTAAACTGTGTCCACTCATCAAGGGGTGTGTGTGTCTATGTTCTTTATCACTGTGTGCACACTGACCCTTATTAAATCATGTCCACTCATCAAGGGATGTGTGTGTGTGCACTGACCTGTATTAAACCATGTCCACTCATCAATGGGTGGTGTGTGTGTGTGTGTGTGTGTGTGTGTGTGTGTGTGTGTGCGCGCACACTGACCCTTATTAAACCATGTCCACTCATCAAGGGGTGTGTGTGCCCACTGACCCTTATTAAACCATGTCCACTCATCAAGGAGTGTGTGTGTGTGTGTGTGTGCACACTGACCTGTATTAAACCATGTCCACTCATCAAGAGGTGCGTGTGTGTGTGTCATCAGTGTGTGTGCACACTGACCCTTATTAAACCATGTCCACACATAAAGGGGTTCACTTGCGTGTGTTCTTTATCAGTGTGTGTGCACACTGACCCTTATTAAACCATGTGCACTCATCAAGGGGTGCATGTGTGTGTGTGTGTGCGCACACTAACCTTTATTAAACCATGTCCACTCATGAAGGTGTGTGTGTGTGTACACTGACCTTTATTAAACCATATCCACTCATCAAGGGATGTGTGTGTGTTTGTTGTGTGTGTGTGTTCTTTATCAGTGTGTATGCACACTGACCCTTATTAAACCATCTCCACACATGAAGGGCTGCACGTGTGTGTGCACACTGACCCTTATTAAACCATGTCCACTCATCAAGAGTTGTGTGTGCTCTTTATTTTCAGGGTGTGTGCATACTGACCCTTATTAAACCATGTCCACTCATGAAGGTGTGTGAGTGTGTGTGTTCTTTATCATTGGGTGTGCACACTAACCCTTATTTAACCATGTCCACTCATCAAGGGGTAGGTGTGTGTGCGCACTGACCCTTATTAAACCATGTCCACTCATCAAGGGGTGTGTGTGTCTGTGTTCTTTATCACTGTGTGCACACTGACCCTTATTAAACCATGTCCACTCATCAAGGGGTGCGTTTGATTGTGTATTCTTTATCTGTGTGTGTGTGTGTGTGTGTGTGTGTGTGTGTGTGTGTGTGTGTGTGTGTGTGTGCACTGACCCTTATTAAACCATGTCCACTGCTCAAGGGGTGCATGTGCATGCACGCACACTGCCCCTTGCTAAACCATGTCCACTCATCAAGGAGTGTGTGTGTGTATGTATGCAAACTGACCCTTATTAAACCATGTCCACTCAAGGAGTGTGTGTGCGTGTGCATGCAGACTGACCGTTATTAAACCATGTCCACTCATCAAGGGGTGCTTGTGTGTGTGTTTGTGCGTGTTTGTTCTTATCAGAGTGTGTGTGTGCACACTGACCCTTATTAAACCATGTCCACTCATCAAGCGGTGTGTGTGTGTGGTGCACACTGACCCTTATTAAACCATGTTCACTCATCAAGGGTTGCGTGTGTGTGTGTTCTTTATCAGTATGTGTGCACACTGACCCTTATGTGTGTGTGTTCTTTATCAGTATGTGTGCACACTGACCCTTATTAAACCATGTCCACTCATCAAGGGGTGCGTGCATGTGTGTTCTTTATCAGTGTGTGCACACTGACCCTAAGTAAACCATGTCCAATCATCAAGGGGTGCGTGTGTGTAAACACTGACCCTAATTAAACCATGTCCACTCATCAAGGGGTGCACGCGTGTGTATCTGTGTTCATACTGCTGGAAGACCTCACTGCAGTTGACGTCAACATTATATAAGTCATTCATCAAGGATGACCGTTTCACTAATACTAATGCACCTCTGTCATCAGTACTACTAGTAATCACAAACAGATGGCAAGAGCGTTACAGAACAAGACAACCAGCCAAACCGAGAGTTAACGCTCTGAAAGACAAGAGGGATCGCGCACAACAAATGGCACAGTTGAAGCAGCTCTTTCTAGTAAACCCAAATGAGCACTTTTGTCCCAAAACAAGGGTCTTCATCATAATCAAAGACAAAAATTACATCAATTACTTTTATACTGATGCCTCATGTTTTCAATTAGGCACTTAAAGCTATCTCACCCATTAATTTAGAATAAAAAACACTAGCAAAAAACTTAAAAGTTGTATAAAATATAAATATATGATATAATCAATGCATATCAAATAGTTATCAAAATTTTAAAGTTAATGAATTGCAATTTTGCTGAACGAAGTTTCAGAACCGATTGAACAGACAAAAATTTGTTTAAACCCTGTGGGGAGCTGACATTAAGTTTGAGCTGGTAAAATAATTCCTCATATTGAAGTTTTGTTTCCCAATACCCCCAAAGGGGGTTCATATTAACTTTCTCTAAAATGACAAAATTGAATTGATTATGTCCACCACTTAATTAAACATGTTTAAATAGAGCATTGTTGCTGTTTATATTCTTTCTGTTATTGTAGTGCACATAAATTCTGTTCCTAAGTGACCTTTCAGTCTTGCCAGCATAGTAACTGGGGCAGGCTGAACACTTGGCCACTTACACTATGCCCGCAATTGAACAACTACCTTTGTAAAAATGAAAAGATGAAATTAAATCCATTATCAAGCGCTGAAAATTCATCCTCCAAAATAAATGAACACTGCTTACAGGAACCACATTTATCTTATAAGAACTTTACTACTTTTATTACTTTAAAAATATTCTTCAAATTTCTTCATGTTTTAAACCCCCCTCTTCATATGCCATCAGATTTACCTTCATAATGCTCAAATCCTTACTTAAAATATTTTTAATTTATTTTGAGTTCTCATTGTACTGTATCACCAGAGCACTTTCAAAAATTGAATAATTTTCTTTAACTTGCACAATATTGGGTTCTTGATTTTCAGACAATCTTATGTCTAAAAGGGGTTTTTATCTTTTAACCCCTTCCCTCAATACCCCCTTACTAATATATCCAGCAGTAGCAGCAGCTTCTTGCCTCGTTTTTTCACACCTGCAGGGCAGGTAGCTCAGCCTTAGCTGTTGCTGCATGGATGTTAATGTTTGACTTTCAGTGATGTATGATATTTGTGACATGTACTACCACTAACAGTTGGTTTTGCAAAACATTGCTCATCTCCTGTGTGTAATCACTACTTAAATTCTGTTTCCATTCCTTATTGTTACATGTTGCAAAGAACATGTCTTTAGAAAATAGCATCCCTTTCTGTAACATAGGCACATATGTATGTAAATTATAGCATACATTCCTGCAGAAATTGAGGCTTTTGTTCACAGATGCCATAGTCAGGCCACTAAAGGCAGGAAGGGGGTAGGTGAGCTCCTCTTGCTAAGTCTCAGGCTCTTCTGGCTCAGAAATCTGTATCAGTCAAGCCTGCTTTTCTTTGACATTTTGCTTTCCCAGCTCTCGGCCAGGTTCCCTTGTCCCTTTGACTCTCCCTCTGTCTTCCAAACTGGCATCTCATCACCTTGTATTTTTTTGGTTCTGTCTTTCATTTGTCAGGATTACTTCATGGTGTGGAAGGCTCTCCCTCCTTTTTCAGGGATTCCTCAACCTTTCTGGGCAGATTCCTCATTTCTCTGAGGTTCTTGAGTCCCTGGTGGAGCAGGGAATTATTCAGCCTATCCCTCCTTCCCAAGTAGGAAAGGGATTTTACTCCAGGATGCTCCTGGTTCCTCAAAAGGGGGCACTTGGAGACCTGTTGTGAATCTCTCTTACTCATCACCTTTCTCAAGGTTCCTTCATTTTGGATACTTACTCTTCAAACCTTGTTTCCTCTTTTGCTACCCTAGACTTTTCTGGTGTTCTTGGACCTGAAAGATGTTTACATTCATATTCCTATTCACCCTCTTTTTGGGAAGGTTTTATATTTCCCTGTTTCTCCCTCTCATTTTCAATCCTGCGCTTTGCCCTCTGTCATGCCCTAAGAGTATTCACAAAATGCCTAGCTCCTAAGATTGCCTTCTGCAGGTTCCAAGGCATTCAGATTTTTCCTTAACTAGATGACCTGTTGTTTCAGGCACCTTCTCCTAGTTGCCTGTTACAGGATCTGGAGTTCACCATATTTCTCTTTCAAAGTCTGAGATTCACGGTCAACTTCCAAAAGTCTGGCCTGACTTGCTCTCAGGATCATGTGCATCTGGATTGCCGAATTCAGACAGTGCCCTTTTTCCTTGTCTTCTACCTCAAACGGTTCTGTCCTTGACCGTTTTCTTTCATTCTCTTCTTCCTCTGCCTGCTGTTTCAGCCAGGGACTTTCTTTGGACCATTGGATTCATGGCCTCTTCTATTCTAGTGCTTCCTCTTGCCAGACTGCATATGTGGAATCAGTGGTACCTGAAAGTCAGTTTGGCTTCAGCATTACCACCCTCTGGATTTTAGAGTGCCTCTCCTTCCTTGTTTAGAGTGGGAATTTGAGTGGTGAATTCAGCAACTTACCCTAAAGTTAGGCCTGCCCTTTTCGGCCTCTGGTACCTTCTCAAGAGCTGTTTACTCATGCCTCAGACATGGGGTAGAGGACTTCCTGTGGTCACCTGAAATTTGAAGGTCTCTGCCCCCAAATCAGAATTAAGACCATATGAACGTCAGAGATGAGAGCTCTGATTGTGACCCTTCAGGCTTTTCACCCTCCCCTCCAACTCCAGCCTCCCATACTCCTACACACCCACCCCTCCAACCCCAGCCTCCCATACTCCTACCCACCCACCCCTCCAACCCAGCCTTCCATACTCCTACCCACCCACCCCTCCAATCCAGCCTTCCATACTCCTGCCAACCCTTCCCTGCAACTCCAACCTCCCATACCCCTACCCACCCTTCCCTGCAACCCCACCCTCCCATACCCCCTACCCACCCTCCCATACCCTTACCCACCGTCCCCTCCATACCCCTACCCACTCTCCTAACCAAACCTCTGTCTGGAAGATTCTCCTTCCGAGATCAGTGGAAAATCATCACTGGAGACCAGTGGGTCCTTAGCATCATAGAAAGGTAGTTCTACATCCTGTTCAGAGAAATCACACCCTTCTTGGGCATTCCAGAACCACCAAAAGAACAGGAAAGCTTCTTACCACCTGTTCTTGGGGAGCTGCATCAACAGGATCCATTCCTACTGTTCCTCCAGGTCAGGAGGGAAAAGGCTTCTACTTAAGGATGTTTCTAGTTCCAGGAAAGGAGGGCATTTGGAGGCCTCTGTTGTACCTTTAAACACTAAACAAGTTTCTCAGTATCCCAAAGTTCAGAATGCTTACTTTACTCCCTATAGTATTCCAAGCTGCCTTCATCACTCTAAACCTAAAAGATGCTTAACTTTCACATGCCATAGCTGACTGTCACAGAAAATGCCTAAGATTTATAGCACCAGGCTTTCACTTCCAGTTCTGTGCTTTACCATTTGGGCTGTCCACTCCTCTGATAGCACGTTGCAGAACTCTGGAAGCTCATAGTTACTTTTAACATAGACAACTTTCTCATTGAGGGAAGATCCACAGCCGAGACTCTAGACGCCTTGAAGATCAGTGTAGACTGCTGCCAGAAGGTAGGTCTCACCTTAAATCTTCAAAGTTCACAAACTCTTCCTCAAACAAGGATCCTGTTTTTTGGGAACCTTCATAAATTCAGTCCAGCAGAAATTCTTCTTTCCTCGGGGAAAAGATAACTTTCCTGACCAGTTTGTTTCCAAAACAACACGTAGGGAAGGGAATGTCTGAGGGTTCTGAGTCATGTGGCATCCTGCATTCTCATGATCCCACTAGCAAAGTTCCACGTGAGAAAACTTTAGTTGTTCCTAAAAAATGTTTGGGAACAGCATTCTCACTCTCTGAGTACCCTATTATCTCTCCTTCAATACATGAAGAAGGAGCTACTGTAGTGGAAAAACACCATACTGCATAACTCAGGGGCGAATTTCTGTTGAAGTAGACAAGCCCTTTACCACATACTGTTCAGACATAGCTTGGGGGGGCCCAGTTAGGTTCCCTGAAAGTCCAGGGAATCTGAACATCACAGAAGAGAAATCTGCATATAAATCAGAAGAAGCTAATAGCACTCTACTCAGCCAGGCCTTTCAGTCATATGAACAAAATTTAAGCCAAGGAACCCTACAGATCTAGACAGACACCACCACAGTGATCAGGGACATAAACATACCCCTTGTGCAGCCTCTTGAGAAAGATTTGGATGCTAGCAGAAAATCTAGGGTCAGCTCTCATAACATCTTATACTAGTTCATAGGTATGTACTAGGCTACAGCCACAAGGGACTTATTAAGCCTAGCAGTAAAATTCAGGGTCAGAACAATACTCTAGCAGAGTCTTTAAGCAGGGGCATTTTAGACCCCAGTGAATGGATGCTGAAGAGAGAGGTGCTCTTGGACCTAACCCTGTAGTTGTGGGGCCCCCTCAATAGACCTGTTCGCCTTTCACCAGAAGAGAGAAATACAGAAGTTCTGCTCTAGAACTCAGCAGACAGGGAATTGGAAAATAAATGCATTCTCTTTCATGTGGACAAACCTATTCTTGTATGCAGAGCAGACAAATCCAGCATGACCTTAGTGGCAACCCTTTTGGCCGAGACAGCACTGGTTCTTCCTTCTTCTGACCCTAAGTGAGGGAAGATTACAGACCCTACCATAGGAAGAAAACCTCCTCAGCCAAGCCAAGGGATCCGTATTCCATCCTAACCTTGCCGCCCTCAAGTTAACATCCTGGTGGATTGAGTTCTGACATCGTCATACCTCCTACCTCATGGATGTTCTTTCCTAAAGGAAGCAAGGAAACCCAGTATCAGAAAATTTTACCTGGCAAAATGGAAGAGATTTTGGATCTAGTGTCACAGCAAAAACATCACCCTTCTCAGGTAGACATCAGCTCAGTCTCTGAGTACTTTTTCAGGCCTTTTTAGACAAAGCCTTTCCTTCTCTGGTAGTAAAGTACCTGCATCTGCTAACTCAGCCTGCCTGCACAGGGCTCCACCTATCTTCTAACACCCCCACAACAAGCTTTTCCTAAAGGGGTTAATTCTTTTGAGAACACCCAGAAGGAATCATTTTCCTGCGTGGAATATAAATTATGTACAAGAGAAACTCACCTTTTCCTTCCTTTGAACCTGCTTCCACTGCCTGTCTAAAGATGCTCACTTAGAAGATCACTTTCCTTGTATCTGTCACATCAGCAAGGAGAGTCAGAGCTACAAGTCCTTATGTGCAAAGAGCCTTTCACTGCTTTTCAGAGGGATAGGGTAACCCTTGGAACAAACCCATCTTTTATGTCTCAGGTGGTATCAGAACTTACCATATATCAGGCTGCCAAGGATCTTCCCAAATCTGCAGAACAGGGAAGAGCAAGTTATTCAACTCCCTGGACATGCAGTGGCAATTCAGGTCTTATCTAGACAGGACGAAAAACCCTAACAGAGCTGAGCATTTACTGATGACTTTCGCAGAAGGTAAAAAAGGCAGGCCTGTCACCAAACAAACACTTTCCAAATGGATAGCCAGCTGCATTAAGTTCTGTTACTCTCACCATGGAAAAATTCTGCCTGAGCACATTAAAGCCCACAGCACCAGGCATGGGGCAACCACCAATGCTTTCTTCAAAGTAGTCCCTGCCAGGGCCATCCTGGAGGCAGCCACATGGAACTCCCCTTTACAAAACACTATATCCTAGTCAATGCCTCCAAGGCTAGAGCAGGTTTTGCTACTGCCGTCCTGCAAAATCTTATTTCCTAGGTTCAGATGACCTACCACCCACTGGTTGGCTTTGGGTATCCTCCCAAGAATCAGTACTTAAACACTGACTACGAACACCATAGTACAGTTGTGTCCTACGTACAGTAATTGTAGATGTTTGAGTGTTACAGTATATAATCCTGCCCTCCAATCCCTCTGTCTGCTGACTACGTTTCTCCCCTTTTCTGGGTACAATGGGTAGAGAAGTTCCCTGCAGAGATGGTCCTCTTAGTCATCATCCCGTCTCTCCTCTTAGTCATCATCCCGTCTCTCCTCTTAGTCATCATCCCGTCTCTCCTCTTAGTCATCATCCCGTCTCTCCTCTTAGTCATCATCCCGCCTCTGCCTCCTATTCTTTTTCTCCTCCTCACTCAAATTCACACCGCTGGAGATGTAGTGTTGTACCCAATGATAAGACTGCTTGTTCACTGCTTAGAAAGACCTGAAGATGGCACCGACAAATGACCTTGTTACAACCTAACGTCCAGACTTTCATCTAAGGATGTCCATCGGCTAAGCAGTTTCAAATACTCTGGAAATCGGGAAGGTCACTGGCTTCTGTGTGGCAGGAAGCCCCAAGAATCAGTCCTAGAACATGGGTTGCTCAAACATCTAAATTATGGTAAATGGGGACACGCCTGTAATTTATCTTCCTTTTTTTTACCCTTGGACTCCTACATCTGTTTTGAACTGCCTGTTTCCATTGGTATAGCAAGAATCTTAAGGACTGTTCGACTTACTTTTGTTTCTTCAGTATGAGAGTTGCAATACTGCATTCTTAAATATGGTCTTTGCCTATCACTGTTAACAATAACCTGTTTTATTACTTTAACTGGGTTCATTTTTGGCAAGACTCAGTATATGTCACTCTTCTACCTGAATCTTAGCTCCTTTTCTGTCTTCTAGTCTTATACCTTTTTTAATTGAGGCTTTGTATTTTAGACAATGTATCTGGTTGGGCCCAAACACCCCACATCTTTCATGATCCTTTGAATTGGGGAAAATCTGTGTGCTAAGTTAGATGCTACAGCTTCTGGGTGTAATATACTAACTTTTGTCTCCATGTACACTTCACTTCCATTTTCTGTTTTTCTTTCTTTTTACTCCCAAACGTATTATGATCTAAGTAATGTAATCATGCTGTCTGAGTCCAACACTCTTTGTGCCTCTCTTCCTACCAGCACACTTGTACATTTAATGTTTTGTATCAGCACAGTGGCAGGTTCTGCAGTTCTAGCAGAATCACATTTAGCAGGTGCGCTTTCAGGTGTGGCTTGTCGATCAGCATTACCATGTTTCATAGGTACAGTATTGCGGTTACCAACCATGCAGTATTTTGCTATGTGTCCTTTTCTGGGACGTAAAATATACCAGCTCAAATGAAAACATTTTTCTTTGTTTGCAGGCAAAAAAACAAATGGAGACTTGTTACATACAACTCTGACTTGTGGTTAGCAGTTTCAGTTAACAGATGGTCTACTAAAACAATTATCTGTTCAGAAGACTTGATGATGTTGTGAAATACCTATTTTCCTTATGTTGTTAGGGATTTCCCTTTAATGTATTGATAAGAAATATATCTGAAATTGTATTTACGATTTGAAAATGTATGTTAAATCATCCCTTTGGGACCTCGCAGATTTGTCCACACTGGAGGCACAAGTGATGGAACTTTGTGTGAAGCCGCAGCTAGAATTGCCTGTTTCTGTTCCTGATAGTTACGTACACCAGCACCCTTCCTATGCACACATTTAGTGAGTCCTCTGTCAGGTGTGACTACATTATCCTGGCCTGCTAAGTAAGCTTCCATCTTGTTTTCCATTTTTCTCAGAAGTATGCTGGTTTTGAGATTTCCACATGTGATATTGGAGGCTGTGTGTGTATTGGTTGGTGATTATACATATTTTTTGCAGAGCTGTATTGTAACTCAGGAAAGACTCCGTTATTGTTTCTGTTTTCAACCAACACAACAGCTACAATTTAAGTACACACAACATTTTAGCCTCATTGAAAATTTTCACCAAAAAATGTCCTGTTAAGACAACCTTTCAGATTGCCACGAGGAAGCCCTTTGGCAGAACAAATCCCTGCATGAGCACAGTGTTTTTCATGTTGCTGACCTACGCTTATCACACAGTTGACAATCATGAAATAATCCAAGTAAACTTATCAGTAACATTTTCTTGTTGGTTTTTCACTCGTGCTGCATTCTTCTCTGACGCGAGAAAGAGGAACTCATGCAGTGATGCAGACCATTTTAGTTAGGTTACTTGCATACTTGCAGTTTGTAGTGAAACTTTTATTTTGGCTTTCTCAGTAACCAGTGTAGTATCTTAAAGAGAATGTTTGGCAGGTATATACTTTGACTATTCCAAAAGCAAGAGGCTTGGGTTTTTGTTTGTACTGACATACACATCTATTTTCTAGGTGACATAGTAAGTGCTTTATTCAGCCAAAGTAAATGCATTTTTGAACAGCAATGTATACAAATGGAAACAAACCACATTTGCCTTAATTTTAAGCCCAACGGTAAATGACAGTTTCTAACTCAAAACGCAGTCTTTGCATGCTCATATGCCTCTTGAAATTTTCTGTAATTTTTTTTGTAACTCTGATGGAGCTTTTCTTCCCAAGTCACCACAGAAAATGGGCCTTAGTGTCCAGTCAGACCATCCCAGTAAGCAAAAGCCAATAAATAAATAAAGTAAATACTAGTTAATTTATTAACTAATCAAGGGAGGTTGAAAGTGATGGTCTTCTGACTGTACCCTTGCATGGAAATAAAATTCCATATGGTAACCAGCAGCTTTTTTGAGAATGTATAGTACACACATTCCATGGAGACTTTTTTCCCTTCTGCACTCACACAGTGGAAACTTCTGTCTCACTTCAAACCCCAGGCTTTGGGCACTTTCTCTGTCTCTTCTCAACTCTCCTTCCAAGTGCGGATGGCTTTTACACGACTTTCTTTGTTTTCTTAAAGCTCCTTGAAGAATCCTCTTCATAAACCTCTCTGGACAGAAAGGATGACGAATTGGCTACCTCACGTGGGAGTAGCAATGATGTACTGTAAGGCTTCTAATGGACAGAAGGAATCAACAGGAAAAGGAGAGTGAAATTGCTAGAAATAATTCTTCCTCAAGCCTTGATGGGCCTGCCTTCCAGATGATACTGATATGAAGACTGGTTGTGTTATGTATATGAGGAAAAGGGCATTTTATAAACAAGTAAAGTGGGCGCACAGGTCCCAGTGTAAAAAGATAGCCCCTGCTGGCAAAGGCAGTGGTGTCAAGACTAGCAAAACAGATGGTTCATTCTGCTGTGAACATGAAAACCCCTGTATCTGAAGGCTGGTCCATATGAAAACCCCTCTATTTCAAGGCTAGGCCATGTGAAATCCCCTCTATCTGAAGGCTAGGCCTTTTAAGAGTTGTCCTCCTGTGACTGATGAAAGTAAAAGTCTGCAAAAAAAATTGTTTGACCAGGTGAGAGGCATAGAGGCAATAAAACGAATAATTGAATAAAAGGAGATTGTTTTGTTTCTTCAATGCAACAAACCCAAAATTTCCTCAGAAAAATCTGCAGATAAAAAGTTAAGATCATTAATAAAGCAGATTAGAACATAATACCTAGATAAAGAAACATTAGACTAACTGGAAAGTATGAAACAAGGAAGTGCTGCAAGAAAAGGTCAAAACAATCAGGACTATTGAAATTTATAAAGCAGAAGTATGGCCTTGGGAAAAGAAACAGATGGGATGCAGTGTGGTGTCTATGTGGAAAATGAAGCTGTATTAACCAGCATGACTGGTGCCGCTCTAATGGGATGCAGTGTGGTGTTTATGTGGAAAATGAAGCTGTATTAACCAGTATGACTGGTGCCGCTCTAATGGGATGCAGTGTGGTGTTTATGTGGAAAATGAAGCTGTATTAACCAGTATGACTGGTGCCGCTCTAATGGGATGCAGTGTGGTGTTTATGTGGAAAATGAAGCTGTATTAACCAGTATGACTGGTGCCGCTCTAATGGGATGCAGTGTGGTGTTTATGGAAAATGAAGCTGTATTAACCAGTATGACTGGTGCTGCTCTAATGGGATGCAGTGTGGTGTTTATGTGGAAAATGAAGCTGTATTAACCAGTATGACTGGTGCCGCTCTAATGGGATGCAGTGTGGTGTTTATGTGGAAAATGAAGCTGTATTAACCAGTATGACTGGTGCCGCTCTAATGGGATGCAGTGTGGTGTCTATGTGGAAAATGAAGCTGTATTAACCAGCATGACTGGTGCCGCTCTAATGGGATGCAGTGTGGTGTTTATGGAAAATGAAGCTGTATTAACCAGTATGACTGGTGCCGCTCTAATGGGATGCAGTGTGGTGTTTGTGGAAAATGAAGCTGTATTAACCAGCATGACTGGTGCCGCTCTAATGGGATGCAGTGTGGTGTTTATGTGGAAAATGAAGCTGTATTAACCAGCATGACTGGTGCCGCTCTAATGGGATGCAGTGTGGTGTTTATGTGGAAAATGAAGCTGTATTAACCAGTATGACTGGTGCCGCTCTAATGGGATGCAGTGTGGTGTTTATGTGGAAAATGAAGCTGTATTAACCAGTATGACTGGTGCCGCTCTAATGGGATGCAGTGTGGTGTTTATGTGGAAAATGAAGCTGTATTAACCAGTATGACTGGTGCCGCTCTAATGGGATGCAGTGTGGTGTTTATGTGGAAAATGAAGCTGTATTAACCAGCATGACTGGTGCCGCTCTAATGGGATGCAGTGTGGTGTCTATGTGGAAAATGAAGCTGTATTAACCAGCATGACTGGTGCCGCTCTAATGGGATGCAGTGTGGTGTTTATGTGGAAAATGAAGCTGTATTAACCAGTATGACTGGTGCCGCCTAATGGGATGCAGTGTGGTGTTTATGTGGAAAATGAAGCTGTATTAACCAGCATGACTGGTGCCGCTCTAATGGGATGCAGTGTGGTGTTTATGTGGAAAATGAAGCTGTATTAACCAGCATGACTGGTGCCGCTCTAATGGGATGCAGTGTGGTGTCTATGTGGAAAATGAAGCTGTATTAACCAGCATGACTGGTCCCGCTCTAATGGGATGCAGTGTGGTGTCTATGTGGAAAATGAAGCTGTATTAACCAGCATGACTGGTGCCGCTCTAATGGGATGCAGTGTGGTGTTTATGTGGAAAATGAAGCTGTATTAACCAGCATGACTGGTGCCGCTCTAATGGGATGCAGTGTGGTGTCTATGTGGAAAATGAAGCTGTATTAACCAGCATGACTGGTGCCGCTCTAATGGGATGCAGTGTGGTGTCTATGTGGAAAATGAAGCTGTATTAACCAGCATGACTGGTGCCGCCTAATGGGATGCAGTGTGGTGTCTATGTGGAAAATGAAGCTGTATTAACCAGCATGACTGGTGCCGCCTAATGGGATGCAGTGTGGTGTCTATGTGGAAAATGAAGCTGTATTAACCAGCATGACTGGTGCCGCTCTAATGGGATGCAGTGTGGTGTCTATGTGGAAAATGAAGCTGTATTAACCAGCATGACTGGTGCCGCTCTAATGGGATGCAGTTTGGTGTCTATGTGGAAAATGAAGCTGTATTAACCAGCATGACTGGTGCCGCTCTAATGGGATGCAGTGTGGTGTCTATGTGGAAAATGAAGCTGTATTACCCAGCATGACTGGTGCCACTCTAATGGGATGCAGTGTGGTGTTTATGTGGAAAATGAAGCTGTATTAACCAGCATGACTGGTGCCGCTCTAATGGGATGCAGTGTGGTGTCTATATGGAAAATGAAGCTGTATTAACCAGCATGACTGGTGCCGCTCTAATGGGATGCAGTGTGGTGTTTATGTGGAAAATGAAGCTGTATTAACCAGCATGACTGGTGCCGCTCTAATGGGATGCAGTGTGGTGTTTATGTGGAAAATGAAGCTGTATTAACCAGCATGACTGGTGCCGCTCTAATGGGATGCAGTGTGGTGTTTATGTGGAAAATGAAGCTGTATTAACCAGCATGACTGGTGCCGCTCTAAAGATATCTGAAAATATGCACAGGCAACAACATATGGACATGTCAGAAAAACAATAACACAAAAGTAGAATGTATTGGGATGTAAACAGTGAAGGGTTTAGTCTGCCTTTGATAGCCATTATCCTGATAAGATAAGTCAATAAATCCTCAAAAATGGTGTGGCAAACAGAACAGGATAATTTTATTAAAGTCATACCAGAAAGAGAAATATTAGAACATTCTTCAGGAGACATGATTGGAAGCCTAGTTAGGATTACATAGCAGGGAAAGAGCAGAAAACAGAGCGAAGAGGAGACTCTCAGCCAGGAACAGAAGATCAAAGTGAAGACCTGCTTGATTTAATGGAAATGAACAGAAGTATTCAGGCAGGTAAGAGATAGATGCTACAAAAAGTAAATAAGACTCAGAATGTTAGAGGACTGATAAAAACAGGTGAACACAGTAATTGAAATCATTAAGAGATTTTTCATGTGACGCAACATAAATCGACTATACAGGTCTATATCAAGAGACCAAAGAGGCGTTTAATCAAACACCTCTTCGTCGACACACAAAGAGCAAACACACTAAAGCACGAATACTCAAAACAGTGATTTCTTTCCCTAGGAAAGAAATCGCTTGGCCATCCCTGTGTGTTTGCCCCTTTCCCCACTGTAGTGAGATCTCGGAGTTGTTATATTTAGTTAGGGGGGTGTGGGGGCACAACCCCCCCCCATGTTATGTTTGAATGTGTGTGTGTGTGTGTGTGTGTGTGTGTGTGTGTGTGTGCGTGCGCACTAGCGATTTCTTTCCCAGGGAAAGAAACCGCTGTTTTGAGCGTTCGCGCTTTAGTGTGTTCGCTCTTTGTGTCGACGAAGAGGTGTTCAATTAAACGCCTCTTCGGACTTTTGATAAAGACCTGACTATACATCATGCAGCTAAAGTATGCTACCACAAAAATGCAGAGTAACAAAGGTGAGCAGTGGAACAAGTATGTGACCATGGAAGCACCTAATAAAGAGAGCCATAAAGCAATGAATAGAGAGAACAACAAAGCAAATAAGGTAAGAAGTATGACTACTAGAAGAAAATAGGAGTAATATCCATCTTACGCCATCTCTAATGCTAACGTAAGAGTGTCGTACAAGATTAAAATAGGAGTAATATCCATCTTACGCCATCTCTAATGCTAACGTAAGAGTGTCGTACAAGATTAAAATAGGAGTAATATCCATCTTACGCCATCTCTAATGCTAACGTAAGAGTGTCGTACAAGATTAAAATAGGAGTAATATCCATCTTACACCATCTCTAATGCTAACGTAAGAGTGTCATGCAAGATTAAAATAGGAGTAATATCCATCTTACGCCATCTCTAATGCTAACGTAAGAGTGTCATGCAAGATTAAAATAGGAGTAATATCCATCTTACGCCATCTCTAATGCTAACGTAAGAGTGTCATGCAAGATTAAAATAGGAGTAATATCCATCTTACGCCATCTCTAATGCTAACGTAAGAGTGTCATACAAGATTAAAATAGGAGTAATATCCATCTTACGCCATCTCTAATGCTAACGTAAGAGTGTCATACAAGATTAAAATAGGAGTAATATCCATCTTACGCCATCTCTAATGCTAACGTAAGAGTGTCATACAAGATTAAAATAGGAGTAATATCCATCTTACGCCATCTCTAATGCTAACGTAAGAGTGTCATGCAAGATTAAAAGCGTAAAAACTCAGGTGGTATATAGAAAAATATAAAGGAAAAGCACAAAAGAAATGTTTTATAGAGAAATGGGAAAGAAAACAACCTCAAAATAAATCAATACTTTTTTAAGCATGAATTGGATTTATTTGTAACATTAAATATAAAGCCAGCAGTATTCACCTGTGACTGAAGTGGTCACTGTTGTCCAGCCTGAACTACACACTATGTGAGGGACAGGACTAATGAAATTTAAGATGAGCAGGATAACTTTACGGAGTCAGAGCTGTGATGCTGCTGTTATCTACAGGATGTCTTTGTAGAGCCTGTCCTCTTCCTGGAGGAATAAGATGCCAGTACCCAGTCTTAAAAGTTTTATTTGATGGAGTAGCATTCTTGTCAAAAGACTATTTGTTACTATAGAGTTTTCTCACTGTTAACATATGGAGGAGGGGTCAGCATGCAAGTGGTAAGGAGCAATGTGGCTGGTGGAGTACTATTCTGTATTTGAATGTCTGTTACTGACCAATGGGGTGGGTGGATTGTTATTCTTAAATTGAATGTCTTCAAATGGCCAATGGGGTGAGCAGTTTCTAGCTGTTCTTTGTCTCCTCTTACTAACTTGTCTTGAAAGCATTTTTACCAGCTATTAATAATTTTATGTATTGACCCTGCTTGCTTTTTTTGTGGCTCAGACATTTGAAGATAAGCACTTAGAGCATACCATTCATGTAGCAATCGCCTGCTTTTATGAGGCTTAAAAAATGCATGTCGTACAGTTCAACCATTAAAATAAAAATCAAAGAATTAAAAAAAATAGCAGTTTCACTGAGGTAAAGCGTCATCAGAGCCATTCAATTAAATATTAAAATAATATACCATCTTTAGTGAAAAAAGGATGTAGTGTTGGGACCCCCACTCTCTAGTAAAAAGTAAAAAAAAAAAAAGTGTTTTTATCTTGACCTCCTTTTTCAAAGATTTTTTTTTTTTTGTAAAGATACGTTATCCTGTTCAGCTTAAATTAATTTGTAATATTAAGGAAATTCTGATCTGTGGCAGTCATCATGCATGGCGGTCACTTGTATCATTGGCAGCTGCCCCTCATTATCCTAGGTCTGCCTTCTGAATGCCCAGCATTATACATCCAGGCCTTGCCTACTGCCAAGGTTTACATTTCTGTACATTTCTCTGAAATCCTTATTCATCTTGTAGCCAATTCCTGTATGTCATCCTCTTCTGCTACTACTCTGTGTCCCTTTACTGAAGCAAATTATGTTAGCAGTAACTGAGTGCACCCCTCTCTACATTGCCTTGGTCTCCTTTTAACTTACTGCTACTAATGCACCAGGCAGGGAGATCCCTCACTATCTCCCTTTATAGCTCCATTTCTCCTGCTACATTTTTCTAATAGATTTCTCTTATCCCGGTGCTCTCCTATGTTTCTCCATAATATTCCGTACCCATTGACTCCTTTTTCTTGCATACTGCCCCTGCTTAATTCCTCTCTCCTCCAACATTAGTTTGTCCATAATTTTTAGCACTTTTTATTTTATATCTTTTTCTCTCTCTGTCCTGCTTCTTGTTTCTCTTACATTTCCTTGTTGCTTTTTTTGTCTGCAGTCATTGAAAATCCTATTATTTCTGCCATCCCCTTTGGGATGGTATCTTTATATCCCGATAAAAGTAACTTCTATGTTATAGTTTTTCTCTTCCTGAAACCCTTTGTCTCACTAATGTCTCCACACCAGTCCTGAAGTTTTCTCCTTTTCTGCATCTCCAAATCCATATATCAGTGACCCTCTCTCTTCCTTGTATTTCCAACATATTACATTTTGCTTAACTTCTGGAGTACCGATATATCTGTTGAAGCACTTCCATGCAGATATCTTAAATGTGTGCGCTTCGGATACCTATTGTGAAAAGCATATTAATGTATTCCATTCCTTTTTCTCAAGTGTAGCATCCAGTCTTTGTTCCCATAGTCATTTGTTTTTCTTTGTCTTTAGTCTGACTTGCTGTCAGCTAGTCATTCCTTTTCCGTAACTGTTATTTTGTCCGTCTTCCTATTGTTTTCCTCACATCTTGTTCTTGAACGAATTGTTCTCTCCATCCTTGTTTTCCTCCTGATCTTCCTCCACCTACTTTTAACCCATTGACATTCCCATTATGGTCTGCAGTTGTGGTCATATTACTGTTTTATTTATCTCCAGGTCTTCAAGGGTATCGCCTTTTATTATTTGCGTCCAGAACCTAACCTTGTTTTGATGTACCATCCATCTCCAGATGCTTGATTTTTTTCTTTCTCTCATCTTCCCCCAGTCCACCAATTAGAATTGCTCTTTCACCCTATTTTCCCACCCAACACTTTTTCATTCCCTATTGAATATCTTCTGGACTTATGTTAGACCTATTTCCTGTTTCTTCTTCTTTTTTTGTTATAGCCAAGGTCGTTATGATATCCCCTCTTTCTCACCACGTGCGTTCTTTGGCCCAAGTTATTTTCCTTCTGTCTACCTTGCATTCGATATCTGCTAATAACCAATTTAGTGTTATTACAAGCCTCTGAAATAGTTAACAGGTGCACGTAGGTCCCATTTTTCTTTAGAATCCACTATTCTTTCCTTTGTGTGTGTGTGTGTGTGTGTGTGTGTGTGTGTGTGTGTGTGTATGTATGTGTGTATATGTATATATATATATATATATATATATATATATATATATATATACATACATAAATATGTGCATGTATAGATCTACCTGACTTCGTCAGCTTCCCATTTTATCAAATCTGTTTGTCGGTGCTCAAAATATCAAACTCCCACTTCATCAAAGCAGTAGAACAGCGAAAATCATCCCAGGGTAAGTAACCACTTACCCAAAAAGAAACAAAACCCAAACCACACCATCCCTAACCCACCCAGTTGGGGGGCTATGCCCTCCACACCCTCAATGTGGGGGGCTGTGCCCCTCAACTAAATATGCTAACTCTGAGATTGTACTACAGTTGAGAAAAGTGAAAAGTTCACCATCTCGCACAAGAAGTTACTTACCCTGGGAAGATCTTCACTGTTTGCTGTGTTGATGACGTAGAAGATCGATATTTTGAGCATCAAAAACTGAGATTCGATAATATGGGATTTTGATAGTCAGGTAGACCCATATAAATGAATGTGTGTGTGTGTGTATAACTATATATAGATATGTAGCTATATAGATAGATATATATAGATGTATACACACACATGCACGCACACTCATATTTTCTATGGTTTTCTTTGATTTTTTCAACGTCATTTCTGATAGCGTGTGTAAGGTTAAGTATACATAGACAAACTGAAGCATGATACACATCTATAACACCTGGGCTTTCTGATCTATTTCCATATTTATTGTTTTCCACATCTATAGTTGTCTGATACATTGTCGTGTATTTTTCACTCTTTGCTGTGATGCAACTCAACCAGGTTCCTAGGTACCCAGTTTCATCATCACAAAATCCTTTCTCCTTTTCTGCATCTCTTCTATTTATAGGTTCATAGATTAGTACTAAGCTAACTGCCCTTGCGAGCCATTTTAAGCCTAGCCAGTTATCCCTTGTGAGACTCAAACCCTGCACCTTGCGTTTGTAAGGCAAACACCTTAACCATTAGGCCACCCTCCTATTTCCTTCCCTTGTAACTAATAATGCTTTTATCTTCCCTTTATTTATCTCTTGATATTTCATTTTCATAATTATCAGGCATTTCCTTTCAATTTTTAAGCTGGATAACTCATCAGCTTTGAAATTAATTTCTTGGAAGAAATTTTTTCTGGTGGCTAATACGTTTGCACACCAGATCTTTGAACTTCAGGCTCTTCTCTACACGGACCTGTATATGGTCTTTCAGAAGAATTGTCTGTCTTATTAATTTCCTTCTGAAAGTGGTATTAAAAACTGTTTCCTCTATCTCCCAGTTTTTTTGTGAGGGCATAAACCAAGAATAATTGACCCCTTTACTTTTGTTATGTATACCACCAGCTCAGGTTCAGATCAGTTTAAACATGTACATATATGTATATGTGCGCACACACGTGTGTGTGTGTGTGTGTATATATATATATATATATATATATATATGTGTGTGTGTGTGTGTGTGTGTGTGTATATATATGTATGTGTGTGTGTGTTTTTTTTGTGCTCCTCCAAGACCTTGCCTAATGGATTCTCTGTTTTGTCCCAGTGGGCTCGTTCATGCTGGGGAAATGATCTGGGAACCCCCATCAGTCGTAGGGAGTGAGCTAGATTACTGACCCTGGGGGACAGCCTATCATCTGTGTCTCTTGTCTGAGCCCACAGGTGCTACCTCCACAGGAAACTTTGCTTTCACATAGTTGTTTCCCCTCAGCTACTTAGTGTGAATACATTGTGGCAGCACAAGCTTGGCAGGCTTGTACCTCCATTAAGTGAACTCCAACGAGGTGTGACTTTTGTGGAAGCCAGAGCCACATCCCTCCAGTGCAGTGGCCACTCACTTCCATTCCCCCTGAGCGGCTCCTACAAGCACCCAAGCCACTTGTCTGTTGCAGAGTCACCTCTGTCTAGCACAGTGTCCACTCACTTCCATTCTCCCTGAGCTGGTCCTACAAGCACCCAAGCCACTAGTCAGACTCGGGTTGCCTGTGCCGTAGTCGGGTCTTTACCTTGTATACCATAGAGCTGGCTAATTCAGATAATTGCTCTGATCAAACCTCATTACTCGTAGTAGAAAACAGTAAAATACAACACTGTGTGCAGTTAGTGTATCAGAACATGTTAATAACTATAAAACTAATGATATAATCAGGTATATAAGAAAACCATAATCGTGTACAGAATAGTTATGGACATGTCCTTGGAATAAGAATGTCTTAATTACGTAGTTGTAGAGCTCTAGAGCAGGCTGTGGCTTTAACCAGTAGGTAGTGAATTTAGAGGGTAGAGCAGGCTGTGGCTGTAACCGGTAGGTAGTGAATTTAGAGGGTAGAGCAGGCTGTGGCTGTAACCAGTAGGTAGTGAATTTAGAGGGTAGAGCAGGCTGTGGCTGTAACCGGTAGGTAGTGAATTTAGAGGATAGAGCAGGCTGTGGCTGTAACCAGTAGGTAGTGAATTTAGAGGATAGAGCAGGCTGTGGCTGTAACCAGTAGGTAGTGAATTTAGAGGATAGAGCAGGCTGTGGCTGTAACCAGTAGATAGTGAATTTAGAGGATAGAGCAGGCTGTGGCTGTAACCAGTAGGTAGTGAATTTAGAGGATAGAGCAGGCTGTTGCTGTAACCAGTAGGTAGTGAATTTAGAGGATAGAGCAGGCTGTGGCTGTAACCAGTACGTAGTGAATTTAGAGGGTAGAGCAGGCTGTGGCTGTAACCAGTAGGTAGTGAATTTAGAGGATAGAGCAGGCTGTGGCTGTAACCAGTAGGTAGTGAATTTAGAGGATAGAGCAGGCTGTGGCTGTAACTAGTAGGTAGTGAATTTAGAGGATAGAGCAGGCTGTGGCTGTAACCAGTAGGTAGTGAATTTAGAGGACATGCAGCACCTGAAAAAATGTAAATGAAAGTAGATCGGAGTGCTTCCCCCTTTTGTGGAAATTACTACAGCCATCCAGAAGTAAATAAATTAAGTTCCCCAAGACAACTGGCAGGCAGCGAAGATGACACAAAACTAACATTTTGTGAGGAAAAGGGGTGAACTTCTACTACACATCCACACCTCTGCATGTTCCACAGATGGCCCTACTCACAGTCATCAGACTATAGGTAGAGAACATTGCAGTAGTCCAGGTGCAAGGAGACCAAAGCATGTATGCCTGCATTCCCCTGGTGGTGGTGAATGACTGATTTATGCAATGTTTAGTAGCTAGGTTAACAACAGCTATCACTTGGTAGCAGAGGATCACACGACCATTGAAAATAAAACCCAAGTCTCACATCAGCTGACACAGATTCCAAAGTCCTCCCATATAGATAGCGGCAGAGATAGTGTGAAAGTGGGAAGAATAATCATGGCCTTTGTCATCTTCAGTTCTCCGACTGTATCCAGACTTCGTGCCATCAAAGAAGGAAGATGGCAGACATGCGTGATATTAAACACACCATGATTCCTGGCATTGTGTGTTTTTGTCATATGGTATTCATTTAACACAGACTTTTTGTGGCTGTAACTGTTTATCGCTCGTAAAGTCCTTTGATTTTTACCCCATGGTTCAGTGAATTTTATTTGATTGCAAAGCTATATAGTTAGATATGGTATTTATTGATGACATAAGTTCTAGTTATCTAGGCATGTTATCACCTTAAGCATTTTATTTATTTATTTTAAGTTGTTGATTGTTGAATGCTCTGGACTGGTAACATCTAGTTGTACCGTAATTTGCAAAGTTCTGTTTATGTTAGATAGTCTTGCATTTGCCTTGCTGGGTTAGAATGCTTTATGCTGTGTTTGGGTTTTGGTTCTTTTCTTGAGCTTCTTGTTTACTGCATACGTCTGCAGTTTTTACAGCTGCATGGCTGTCCTCTGCGGTGTCAGCATATTGATTTCTTTTATTCAGTATAGTTTTATATGAGGCTGGCTTATTTCTTACCCTGTTCGCTTGCTGGGTCTGGTATTACTTATTCAGCCACAACAAACAAACCCAAAAATGTACCAAAATAAGAAGCATTTAATAAAGAGAACAAAGCTTTCAGACTTTCACAAACCCTTCTTCGGTGTAAGAACCATATAAAAACGCCATATTTAAATAGTAACATTCAAAACACAGCCAATATAATTTCACCATCAATAATCAAATTAAAAGAATTAACAAGTTCATGAAATAATTCTATTTATACATATGTATAAAAGATTTTTTATATATACAAAATCTAACAATAAATCATAATCAGAGCAATAAATAATTATCTCACGCAAGATGGCTTAAATTTAAACACCAGCTTAAGTCTATCAGTTTGGTTAATACCTGGTGAGAAGTCTGCTTGTAACTCTAGAATCCAGCTTATTGTTAATATCATCCCTCCTTATGTTTTTAACAACCATATCTATATAACCCTAAAAGAAAAAGTATATAAAAACTCTGTAACATTGATGTGTTTATCTTATGAGTTAGTTAAAAAAAAGTTTCTTCTTGTATCAGAATTTTATTCAATAATCCTATCTTTCAACCTTCTAGAAGACTTCCCCACATAAAAGGTAGATAAACGATGTTTGCTGAATTGCAAGTCGCAAAATGGTTAAACATATAAGTTTTACCTGTTGATGGCTGTACATAAGTGTGAGTTCTTATTAACGAAACTACAGCAACAGCAATTATAGCATGGATGCATGCCTGACTTAAATGAAAAGTTCCTTGTAGAAGTAAATATACTTATAACATAAACGTTGTTTAAGGTTGGAACAATTACGATATGTAAATCTAGCTTGAGTTCCAACAGTCTTCTGTTATTCAGGCATTGTTTATAAAATACACCAATTGTCAGAGACAATTTTACTTACCCCATCACTGCATCTGCTATATGTAACACGACACCACCACACTGAAATAGATAACTAGGATTCGAATGAAGTGCAAACCGCTCAGTAAAAAGTGTTTTAATTCTAACACCTAGGTGAAAACACCTTCTCGGAATACAAATTGCACAAAACATTTCAGTTATATACACAATACATACCAATTAGCACATAATTCATTAAAAAAATCATTGCCTTAAAGCAAACTTCTCCAATTTAGTTCTCCATTAAGTCCCATAGAGACCAATGTATTGAACTTCAAAATGTAAATACTTTCTTTGTATAAAAGTTTCTCCTTCAATACATTATCACTCACACAAAAACAATTGATTTGTTCCAAAATACTCCCCTTCAGCAATGAGTAATCATTATTATGCATCTTCATAAAATGAGCAGCAATCGCTTTTTCTTGTTGGCAGTTTTTTATATCCCTAATATGTTCCATGAATCTTACACCTAACATCCTCTTGGTTTCCCCCACATAAAATGTGTTATAGGGGCATCTGCTTCTTCTTTCTGCTTTTCCCGGTTAGGAGTCGCCACAGCGGATCACCTGTCCACTCATGATTGGCAGTAGAGTTTTACTGTGTCAAGTTGCTAGCCCGGTGCCCAACCTTCCACAGAAGGCACACACATGCACGCACTCACACTTAGGGCCAATTTAGAGTGTCCAATCCACCTACAACATGTCTTTGAGATGTGGGAGGAAACCGGAGCACCCGGAGGAAACCCATGCGACCACAGAGAGGACATCCAGACTCTGCACAGAAGGCACCCCAGCCGAGGATTAAATCAGAGAACCTCTTGCTGTGAGGCGACAATGCTTACCGCTGCACCACCGTGGCCGCCCTTATAGGGGCATCTGCTATATGTAGTTAAATAATGAACAGTGTTATTGTCACAATTTGTGTTAAAAAAAATTCAGGTGCAGCTGATTCATGACTGAAATATGGTTTGGCTGTAGTATCTCGTAATGAGATATCATGGCTAATATTAACTAGAGAATGAGCATCATATCCCCTATCAGTAAAATCGTGGGTCACCATCTTCTGTTTGTTGTAAACCTTTATCAAAGTCCGTATTCAATATACTCATACGAATCATTTGTGCTTTGGCATTCCCTTTGAAAATATGTGAAGTAAGCATGCATACTGTCTCTGTAGATACTTATTTCTTTGTACAGGTTTTCTATAGGCAGACATATGCATATCCTTGCCATCAAAATGAATAGCAACATCCAAGAATTCAGTACTACTCAAGGAAGCTGTGGCAGAATTTTTTAAAAGGTTAGTGCTGTTATTCAAAGAATCAACCAAAAGGCCAAGTTCATCTTTCAAACCCTCCCAAGAAAAAATATGTCATCCACAAAATGTTTAAAGAAAACAATTTTCCTCAAATATTGTTCAGTAACAATATTTTCCTCTTTGATAATAAATATTACTTTCAGACCTCTGGGGTTCCATGAGCGCCCCAGTGGTTAATATTTATGCTTATTTGTTATGAGATAAATGAGAGAATGATATCATATACAACGGTTCTGAACATTAGTTTGGATTTGAAAACAATTTTGAAACTAGAAGTTGGAATTATCTTTTCAGTTGTTTAGAATATTATGGCTTTCCTAGCCTATTCTTTTCTCTTTTAATAAATGCATATATAAAATATCAAAAGCTTGTTAAATAAGACACTTTTTTTCATCTTCTGGTTTAAATATCGATAAATGTGCTAAACAAGGTTGCCCTCTTTCACCTCTGCCGTTTAATCTTGGTATTGAGCCCTTTGCATACATTTTAAGGAGTAACACAAGCATTAAACCTTTTAAAGTAAAAACAATCCTCCAAAATTCGATTGATTGCTGATATTATACTAACAGCTGGAGATCTTAATACATTTATTAAAAGAGTTTCAAATATGTATTTGAAAAAAAATTATATTTTTAAAAAATACAACTGAAATTTTACTAATTAAACTTTGTTCAATTTACTTAGAGTAAAGACAATATTGCATCTTTACAAATATTTACTTTTGTTATTATAAAATTGTTGTATTATAATTAGAGATGTCTAATACATGGCATAGATATTTTTCATTTAGAGACTGATTAACTTTAATTAAAATGATTAATTTACCTAAAATGCTATATATTATTTAGTCTGTAGTTATAACCCCAGATAATTTAATTAATGGTATTCTATTAGGCATAGAACTGCTTTATCAAATCATATTATACCTTGGAGTTATGGTGGTATATAATTTCCACATATTGAAAATTATATGAACACTATCATATAAATATAAAAATAAAATCTACCACAACTAAAAGGCCGTAGTTAACAAGAAACAAAACTGTGATAGAACATAAACTCCGGACTCTGCACGACTTATAATAAAACAAAAAATGTTTTTATTAGAGGTAAGCGCTGCAGCTCTGCACGCTTCATCAGACCATAAAAGAATACAAAAAACAACCTGTTATATACTCAAGGTTTCCCTCTAATTAATTAATTAAGGTAACAATTAGTATAAATTAATTGTTTAAGAAGGACTAATTGGATTTTTAAAAAACTGTAGTTAAAATATGCAGTTAAAACATTGTGGAAACTTAGTTCTAAAGCATTCGTTATTGCAAAATTACATAGGCATCAATAACAAAACAATTTGTAAACATAATCTACATAAGCTGTCTAGCTGTCCTCTAATATAAAATGGAACTAGAGGCATTTGTATTTAAATTTAAGACAAAGTAAACTAATGCATGTCATCTTCTAAAAACTTTGGCTTTAAGACATTTGTTACATTTTTTAGAAGAAAAAAAGATGGAAAAAAGATGAACTTCCTTGTCTGAATAAAAACATATATAAATGTATAAATATTTAATCTAGATATTAGTATAGATATAAATACGAATATAAATACAAAAACAAATTCATTGAAGAGTATGTGTTTATCATATGATACTTTCTAAAATATTTTAGAATCTAATCTAAAAACTTCTATATATAAAATTCTTAACAATTTCTTTGCAATGCATTTCATCACTTTAGTCCATTCTTTCGTTGTGTGACTTAAGGAGTCTTAAAAACTATGGGTCAGGAGATATAGAAACCAGAAAGAATAAAGGTGAGAAAAAGAGAGAAAGAACATAAAAAGATAGAATAGGGGAAGGAGAGAGAAAAGGAAGAGAAGAAAAGGGGGGGAGGGGGGGGAGGGAAGGAAAGGGGAAAGAAAACGGGGAAGAGGGGGGGGGAATGAGTGAAGGTGAGGAAACTGAAACCTATAGAGAAAGAAGGGAAAAAAGGAAACTGAATGTCTGAAAAAGAATGGAGTATAAAGGGTAGACAAGAAATTCATTCTGAAAGCCTATTCTTTTCTCTTTTAATAAATGCATATATAAAATATCAAAAGCTTGTTAAATAAGACACTTTTTTTCATCTTCTGGTTTAAATATCGATAAATGTGCTAAACAAGGTTGCCCTCTTTCACCTCTGCCGTTTAATCTTGGTATTGAGCCCTTTGCATACATTTTAAGGAGTAACACAAGCATTAAACCTTTTAAAGTTAAAAACAATCCTCCAAAATTCGATTGATTGCTGATATTATACTAACAGCTGGAGATCTTAATACATTTATTAAAAGAGTTTCAAATATGTATTTGAAAAAAAAATTATATTTTTAAAAAATACAACTGAAATTTTACTAATTAAACTTTGTTCAATTTACTTAGAGTAAAGACAATATTGCATCTTTACAAATATTTACTTTTGTTATTATAAAATTGTTGTATTATAATTAGAGATGTCTAATACATGGCATAGATATTTTTCATTTAGAGACTGATTAACTTTAATTAAAATGATTAATTTACCTAAAATGCTATATATTATTTAGTCTGTAGTTATAACCCCAGATAATTTAATTAATGGTATTCTATTAGGCATAGAACTGCTTTATCAAATCATATTATACCTTGGAGTTATGGTGGTATATAATTTCCACATATTGAAAATTATATGAACACTATCATATTATTGAACTTGGTATACTGGTTAGATGGTTCGTATTTAATTCAATGAAAACAAATGCATATGACCTTTTGTGAAAATTCTCAGTTAAATTTTTTTTACACATTCTTTAAATGTTATTGATAATCAATTGATATGGGTTGTAAATTTTTTGAAGGTCCTTTAAAAATTTTACAGACTCTGACTTTATAAATGTATTACTAAAATCAACCAGAAAAAAAATATTTTTAAATACATTCAGTTAAAAGAAACTCTTTTTTTTTTACAACTTTTCCAGTAACGTATACCAAGGGCACTACTAGTAAACAATATTGTCAGCTGTTATTTTTGAAAGGTAATGAATATATTTATTGGTCAAATTTTATAGAAAAAATGTATTCTCAATAGATGATATAAAGGAATAAGGTTTAAATTCTTACTATAAATTGATCATTCAAAATCTTTTTAAAAATTGATAAGAATAAATACATGATTAATAATTGTTTAACTGATGACTGCCCAATGGTTTTAAATTATATTTCTTTAATTATTAATAGTAATTTTTTTATTTTCTATCAGAATTGAATACATTACTTTTAGGATTAGGTGTTAAAATTAATGATACATTTTGGAACTTTATTCAAATATTAATTTATCTGTAGTCAGGCAAATAAAGGTTTACTCCTTAAATCGATTGGCTTTGCATCCTGAAGTATGTATTATAAAATATTTCTTGGAAATATCTTCTTGGAGCCTTTATTATTTCTCATAAGTAAAATGTTTAATAAAACTTATCTTCCTTATAGGAGATGCAATAACATATTAAAGGCAGATTTATATCAGATTTTTAATAGTTGTGATAAAAATAGAAAATTTTGGTTTGACTTCCAAGATTTCTTTAAGGCTTTGTGGTCTGATAACTGTATAGTAGCTAAGTCTTTGATATTGATGAATACATCTGTACCTCATTGTATAAATTATTATGAGTATTCTTTAACTGGGTGATGATCTGATTTCCTCTACATTAATTCAGGTAGTGTGCTGGGAATTTCCAGTGCTTAATTCTGTTTCCCTCCCTTGCAAGGTTTCAACTTCAAGCAAAGAAGAAAATGGTCTGAAAAAATCTATAGGATGAGTTTTCTTCTTTTACCAGATATTCATACTCACTTTTAATACACATTCTATCTAGTCTAGACCAATGTACTTGTCTGAGTAGTATGTATAACTCTTTAACACATTCTTTCTAGTGTAGACCAATGTACCTGTCTGAGTAGTATGTATAACTCTTTAACACGTTCTTTGTAGTCTAGACCAGTGTACTTGTCTTAGTATGTATAACTCTTTAACACATTCTTTCTTGTCTAGACCAATGTACTTCTCTGAGTAGTATGTATAACTCTTTAACATTCTTTCTAGTCTAGACCAATGTACTTGTCTGAGTAGTATGTATAACTCTTTAACACATTCTTTCTAGTCTAGACCAGTGTACTTGTCTGAGTAGTATGTATAACTCTTTAACACATTCTTTCTACTCTAGACCAATGTACCTGTCTGAGTAGTATGTATAACTCTTTAACACATTCTTTCTAGTCTAGACCAATGTACTTGTCTGAGTAGTATGTATAACTCTTTAACACATTCTTTCTAGTCTAGACCAGTGTACTTGTCTGAGTATTATGTATAACTCTTGAACACATTCTTTCTAGTCTAGACCAATGTACTTGTCTGAGTAGTATGTATAACTCTTTAACACATTCATTCTAGTCTAGACCATTGTCTGAGTAGTATGTATAACTCTTTAACACATTCTTTCTAGTCTAGACCAGTGTACTTCTCTGAGTAGTATGTATAACTCTTTTACATTCTTTCTAGTCTAGACCAGTGTACTTGTCTGAGTATTATGTATAACTCTTGAGCACGTTCTTTCTAGTCTAGACCAGTGTACTTCTCTGAGTAGTATGTATAACTCTTGAACACATTCTTTCTAGTCTAGACCAGTGTACTTCTCTGAGTAGTATGTATAACTCTTTAACACATTCTTTCTAGTCTAGACCAGTGTACTTGTCTGAGTATTATGCATACTCTTGAACACGTTCTTTCTAGTCTAGACCAGTGTACTTGTCTGAGTATTATGTATAACTCTTGAACACGTTCTTTCTAGTCTAGACCAGTGTACTTCTCTGAGTATTATGTATAACTCTTGAACACGTTCTTTCTAGTCTAGACCAGTGTACTTGTCTGAGTATTATGTATAACTCTTGAACACGTTCTTTCTAGTCTAGACCAGTGTACTTCTCTGAGTAGTATGTATAACTCTTGAACACGTTCTTTCTAGTCTAGACCAGTGTACTTCTCTGAGTAGTATGTATAACTCTTGAACACGTTCTTTCTAGTCTAGACCAATGTACTTCTCTGAGTAGTATGTATAACTCTTTAAGATCCCGTTTCCTTCTTCAGTATTTCTGGCCATACATTTTCATGTAACCATTTCCTAGCATTCCTTCTGCCATAATCTCTCTCCTTTGTTGCTAGGTTTGCATCACATGCAGTCACTGTTAGCCTTTGCTGAAATCCCAGTGTTTACCCAAATATTTCATTTAGCTTAGCTTTTCCTATCTTGGAGGGGGGTGTATGCATGTTTACCAAAATAATTCTTCCTATCCTGTAACCTATTAACATCACAAATCTACCCAGTTTATCTTTTACCTCTTCTATTACTATGGGTGTACCCCTTGCCAATTGAATTAAAACTCATATATTCCTTTGCTGTCATGTTTCAACACAGAAAGCTCTAAATCCCCACTTTATTATTTTTCTTCCCGTCTTTATATAAATGGCTTTCCTCTAAAATCACCACCTGAGCCGTAAGCTGTTTCCCATGCATTACTTTGTTTTCTGGCTTTCTGTGAGGCCATTGACATTCCAAGATACCATGTTCAGCATCCTTTTTTGTTGTGGCTTAATCATACATTGTGCATATTTTTTTAATTATTTTTACAGTGGTTTTTGCATCTCTTTATTTTTCTACTATGTGTTTTCTTCAATGTATCAACCAGACCATTGAGGCTAAGTGTAAACTCAGGCAACTTATAAACTCCAAATTTGTTCCGCCACCCCTGTCTAATGAACTCTTATCCCAGGCACACTTATCTATGTGCAGTTGTAGGAGCTTATCCCAGACACACTTATTTATGTGCAGTTGTAGGAGCTTATCCCAGACACACTTATCTTTGTGCAGTTGTTGGAGCTTATCCCAGACACACTTATTTATGTGCAGTTGTATGAGCTTATCCCAGACACACTTATCTATGTGCAGTTGTTGGAGCTTATCTCAGACACACTTATCTATGTGCAGTTGTAGGAGCTTATCCCAAACACACTTATCTATGTGCAGTTGTAGGAGCTTATCCCAGACACACTTATCTATGTGCACTTGTTGGAGCTTATCCCAGACACACTTATCTATGTGCAGTTGTAGCAGCTTATCCCAGACACACTTATCTATGTGCACTTGTTGGAGCTTATCCCAGACACACTTATCTATGTGCAGTTGTAGCAGCTTATCCCAGACACACTTATCTATGTGCAGTTGTAGCAGCTTATCCCAGACACACTTATCTATGTGCAGTTGTAGGAGCTTATCCCAGACACATTTATCTATGTGCAGTTGTAGCAGCTTATCCCAGACACACTTATCTATGTGCAGTTGTAGGAGCTTATCCCAGACACTTATCTATGTGCAGTTGTTGGAGCTTATCCCAGACACACTTATCTATGTGCAGTTGTAGGAGCTTATCCCAGACACACTTATCTATGTGCAGTTGTTGGAGCTTATCCCAGACACACTTATCTATGTGCACTTGTTGGAGCTTATCCCAGACACACTTATCTATGTGCAGTTGTAGCAGCTTATCCCAGACACACTCATCTATGTGCAGTTGTTGGAGCTTATCTCAGACACACTTATCTATGTGCAGTTGTAGGAGCTTATCCCAGACACACTTATTTATGTGCACTTGTTGGAGCTTATCCCAGACACACTTATCTATGTGCAGTTGTAGCAGCTTATCCCAGACACACTTATCTAGGTGCAGTTGTAGGAGCTTATCCCAGACACACTTATCTATGTGCAGTTATAGGAGCTTATCCCAGACACACTTATCTATGTGCAGTTGTAGGAGCTTATCCCAGACACACTTATCTATGTGCACTTGTTGGAGCTTATCCCAGACACACTTATGTATGTGCAGTTGTTTGAGCTTATCCCAGACACGCACGTATCTATGTGCAGTTGTTGGAGCTTATCCCAGACACACTTATCTATGTGCACTTGTTGGAGCTTATCCCAGACACACTTATCTATGTGCAGTTGTAGGAGCTTATCCCAGACACACTTATCTATGTGCAGTTGTAGGAGCTTATCCCAGACACACTTATCTATGTGCAGTTGTTGGAGCTTATCCCAGACACACTTATCTATGTGCAGTTGTAGGAGCTTATCCCAGACACACTTATCTATGTGCAGTTGATGGAGCTTATCCCAGACACACTTATCTATGTGCAGTTGTTGGAGCTTATCCCAGACACACTTATCTATGTGCAGTTGTTGGAGCTTATCCCAGACACACTTATCTATGTGCAGTTGTAGGAGCTTATCCCAGACTCACTTATCTATGTGCAGTTGTAGGAGCTTATCCCAGACACACTTATCTATGTGCAGTTGTTGGAGCTTATCCCAGACACACTTATCTATGTGCAGTTGTTGGAGCTTATCCCAGACACACTTATCTATGTGCAGTTGTAGGAGCTTATCCCAGACACACTTATCTATGTGTAGTGTTTGGAGCTTATCCCAGACACACATATCTATGTGCAGTTGTAGGAGCTTATCCCAGACACACTTATCTATGTGCAGTTGTTGGAGCTTATCCCAGACACACTTATCTATGTGCAGTTGTAGGAGCTTATCCCAGACATACTTATCTATGTGCAGTTGTAGGAGCTTATCCCAGACACACTTATCTATGTGCAGTTGTAGGAGCTTATCCCAGACACACTTATCTATGTGCAGTTGTAGGAGCTTATCCCAGACACACTTATCTATGTGCAGTTGTAGGAGCTTATCCCAGACATACTTATCTATGTGCAGTTGTAGGAGCTTATCCCAGACACACTTATCTATGTGCAGTTGTAGGAGCTTATCCCAGACACATTTATCTATGTGCAGTTGGTGGAGCTTATCCCAGACACACTTATCTATGTGTAGTTGTAGGAGCTTATCCCAGACACACTTATCTATGTGCAGTTGTAGGATCTTATCCCAGACACACTTATCTATGTGCAGTTGTAGGAGCTTATCCCAGACACACTTATCTATGTGCAGTTGTAGGAGCTTATCCCAGACACACTTATCTATGTGCAGTTGTAGGAGCTTATCCCAGACACACTTATCTATGTGCAGTTGTAGGAGCTTATCCCAGACACACTTATCTATGTGCAGTTGTAGGAGCTTATCCCAGACACACTTATCTATGTGCAGTTGTAGGAGCTTATCCCAGACACACTTATCTATGTGCAGTTGTTGGAGCTTATCCCAGACACAGTTATCTATGTGCAGTTGTAGGAGCTTATCCCAGACACACTTATCTATGTGCAGTTGTTGGAGCTTATCCCAGACACACTTATCTATGTGCAGTTGTAGGAGATTATCCCAGACACACTTATCTATGTGCTGTTGTAGGGAACCCAAAAGTAGTCCGTTTTCCTTTCTTCCTTTTATATCCTATCAGCTTTTGCTCTCACCTGATGCCTCGATAAACTTGTCTTACTTCTCCTTTTTACATTGTGTCATCCCTGCAGTGATCCTTTAAACATCTCTTTCTTACTGCTAGGTATACATATATCTCCTCTTAATTTAATAACCTAATTTAACTCCGTGTCCAGTTTTCAATTTAATCCTTATTTCAGTGTGGTTGATAACTTCAGCCTAGACCTTTTACTATAGCGAGCTACTTAAGTAACTTTATAACTCCTGTTTACAATGTTACTTTTTGTTTCCTTCATTGTTGCATTATATCTACATATATAAGCTTCAGTGGAAACATTTTGTCAGCATGCCCTCCAACAGCTGCCTACTGAATCCCTCCCATTTATCATTTTCTAATATCCCTTGCCTCCAGCCAATCAAGTCCTGTGCCTTTAAGCCATTCTCTGGCCCATGTTACTTCTGAAGCTGAAAGGGAAAACTACTATGATTGGCTGTTAGTGAGAGAACTACGTCCCAGCATTTTATTATGTTTTTTTGTATTATTTGCTTTACTATACATTTTTGTGCAACAGAAAATTAGGTTTTAGCCTAATTTGTGATCATTAACATGTCAAGCATGTTAAAACAGAGCAATTAACATATTATCAGAGAGATCAAAGACAGTAACTAAAAATGAACCTACACTCTTAAAAGGAAAGGACCACAGAAGAAAGACAAATATTATTTTGAGTCCTTTTGATCAAACCAATCTCATTTTGCGTATTGCTTCATTTACCATGATATTTACAAACTCCATTGTCACTGCCAGTTGTTACTCTTTCTGCCCCATACTCAGTTTATCTTCTTCAAGATTTAGCTTCTGATTACAGGATAGTGCTTCTTTCTTTTTTTACTAAGACTTTCTTTCTCTCTCTCTGTTTCACTTTTTACTAAGATCCTCCACCTCTTTTTTTCACTTTTTTACTAAGATACTCCACCCTCTTTCATTTTTTATCAAGACGTTCCACCTCTCTCTCTCACTTTTTCACTAGATGCTCCCTGTCTCACATTTTTACTAAAATGTTCCTCCTGTCTCTCTCACTTTTTTACTAAGACACTCCAGCTCTCTGTCTTTTACTAACACGCTCCTCCTCTCTTTCACTTTTTTACCAAGACACCCCACCTGTGTCTCTCTCACTTTTTTACTAAGGTGCTTCACCTCGCTTTCACATTTTTACTAAGATGCTCCGCCTCTCTCTCTCTCTCTAAGATGTTCCACCTCTCTTTCTCACCTTTTTACTAAGATGCACCACCTCTCTCTTTCTCTCACTTTTTTACTAAGGTGCTCCACCTCACTTTCTCTTTTTTGCTAAGACGCTTCATCTCTCTCTCTCACTTTTTTAATAGCATGCTCCAACTCTTTCACTTTTTTACTAAGATGCTCCACCTCACTTTCAATTTTTTTAGTAAGATACTGCACCTCTCTTTGTCTGTCTTGCATCTTTTTCTTTAAATAGCACTTTTACCTCTTTTGGCAGCTACCATCCCCATCTGCAACCTCTAATCATATTCTAGTGACCTCACAGCACTAGGACTTCCCCAGAATAAATTCTAGTAACATTATCCACTCATTGCTTGCTCTAGACCCCTCAATCAGGCAGCCACCCCCACCTTGCATTAAAAAGTTCTTTCTAATATACAAGCCGTTCTACTTTCAGGTAATGTTAACTGACAGAGTGAGCACTTTGTTACTCCATGTGTAGAAGCTAACACTCTGCAGCCTTCAGTCCCTGCCTGACATGTGGCAGAAAGGGTCAGTCAGGCACTAGGGGGGGCATGTCTGTCACTTCACTCATCTACATCTCTGACATAGCTGTCTGTTATGCTGTGTGGCAAACAGGCTGGAAAGGATATGCTTAGGTACAATGTTGTTGTGAAGTTAGCTTAAACTGTCTTATAGCTTCACTGAACTTGTAAATCCTTATTGATCTTCACTGTACTTGTGTGTTTGTATTGACTCGCCTGCAGTGTTACAGGTCACGTGTTGTAATGTGATGTTCTTCATGTTTCACTGTTGCAGCCATTGCAGTTGGGTAATCCTGCTGGCAGGTTGCCCTCAGTTGGCCCGAATTCCAAAGTCTTGGGTCCTGCGTCGGCTGTCATTACCCCTTCCCTGACGTCAGGTCGTCAGGGGTATAAAAGAAGCAGCCAACGCCATTTTCTTTTGTCTTTCTTGCCGTGGTGCCCGAAGCAGTTTGCAAGTGCCGGTCAGCCGACTCCTGAGATTTTCAAGTTCGAATTTCAGATCCAAAGTCTTCTATAAAACTAAGTACCCTGTTGGGGAAACTTTTTTCTTGCTCCAGAACCGATGTCAGAAAAAGTTAATAATTGTATTTCTTGTGGGAAGCAAATACCTCATAAGGACTTTCATTCTTACTGTATTCCTTGCCTAGGCCCTGATCATAACTTTCTGAGTTGTCAGTTTTTTGCTAGATTTAACCAACACACTGTTTATGATTATGCTTTAAACTACTTTGGACGCAGATTTAATTATCCAGAAATGTCGTCGGAAAGCCATCTGACTACCGGAGTTCACAAAAAACGTAAAGAAAAAGAGAGAAAGAGAGACGGCCAAGGCCCAAAACCAATGACGAAGCTTCTCCTAAGCCAGTCGTCGGTTCGCTGGTTCTCAGTGAGGCATTTTTGCAGCCCCTGACAACCGCTACTTTAGAGTCTCAGGCCGCTACCGACTCCCACATGGAGTCGGCCATGCCTCTGGAAACTCAAAGTATTGGAGCCTCGGACGCTAATCCTTCAGATGAGTCCGGAGCCGCTGAGCAGGCACCGGCTTCTGAGGGTGTATTCAGACCCAAACACCTGTACAGTAAACCAACTTCAAAGACTAAAGCACCTTCAAAGGCAAAGAAGCAACCTCAGGAGCCATGTGGACAGGCCTCCATGCCCAAAAAACAGATGCTCAGAATGGCCGAAGACTTGATTACCTTGATCAGGGGTTCCCATCCCCCTCCTGATAAGAGACCTAGGCAAGAGACTGACTATGAATCTTCAGATCAGGTTTCCATTTCTTCTGATTCCTCTTCTGATTAGGAATATTCTTTTCCTCCCTATGAGGATTATGATGCTGAAGAATCCATACCTTCAGCTTCTCCTCCTGAGGATTATTCTTTTGGGGAAACCTTACATTACCATGAGGGAGCATTTCCACTGGGAGAGCCAAAATTTTTCAGAGTCTAAAAAGAGGCTCAGGGATTTTCTGTTACTACCTCAGCGCAAGCCACTAGCCATCCCTCCTGTGTTAGACATTGTAGATGATGTGTTTTCGGAGTCCAGCCTTACCCCTGACTCCTTACCTCCAGCTCCTGTTAAGCCTGACAGATATTACAGGGCTCCTGACTCACATAAATTCCTTTTTAAAAACCCTGCTGCAGACCCAGAAACTATTTCTCAGGGTCCCAAGGGTGTTAAGGCTTCGATAGATGGGGAAAAAAGGTTTACACATCTGTTACCTTGGCTATAAGGGCCTTAAACTGTCAGTTCCATATGCTCAAATATCAGCAACATGTCATGGCATTGCTTAAACAGAAAATGTTGTTAAATTCTGAATGTGCAGAAAACAAGGAAATGCAGGATATTTTGCATGCAGCTGAACAAGTTGGAAAGAATACTTTGCAATGTGGTTTTGATTCTTTAGAGGCCTCCCGCAGGGCAGCAGTTACTGGTTCTGTAATTAGAGGGCATGCTTGGTTAAAGGAACAAAATCTGCCTGATCATGTTAAAGTTAAATTATTAGATGCACCTCTACAGCATGATTCTTTGTTTGGTGTTAAGGCAAAAGAGGTGTTAAAGAAAATGGAGGGCAAGGCTAAATCTATGCAAACGGTCAAAGATTTCTTACAAGTACAGCCACCTAGGTTTAGTAGACACTGACCAACAAAGAATTGGTCCTTTCCAGTGTCAGACAGACCTCAAAGGGGTAGACCCAGATGCCCTAGAGGCAGACCCCAGGCTCAAGGTTCATACAGTTCAAAGCAATGGGGTGCCTCTACCTCCAAAAGTGGAGAAGACAAATCACAGCCTTACAGGAAACAGTCCCAATGACTTCCCCCTGCCTGCACCAAACACTTATTTCCTGGCAGCACCCTTAGGGGGAAAATTAGCACTTTTTTCTCAAAATTGGCACATCATAACCCAGGACAAGTGGGTTCTAAATATCGTGTCACAAGGCTACAAGTTCCATTTCCATACCCTGCCAAAGGCAAACTGATGGCCAGATCTGCCAAAAAATTAATGGGCAGAGGCACAAAAACAAGTCTCATCCCTCATGGACATGAGGGCCATCCAACAAGTGCCAGAGCAAGAGCGGGGGCAAGGATTTTACTCAAGACTGTTCTTGATACCCAGAAAGGACAAGGCCTGGAGGCCAATACTGGGCCTTTCGATTCTGAATACATTCCTGGATATACCAAAATTCAAAATGTTGACTTTGCAGCACCTACTGCCCATGTTGGGCAAGAAGGCTTGGCTTGTAACTTTAGACCTAAAAGAGGCATACCTGCATGTCCCAGTCAGATAAATACGCAGAAGATACCTCAGATTCAAGGCTGGCTCAATGCATTACCAATTCTCTGCACTGCCCTTTGGGCTTATCTACCGCGCCCAGGGTCTTTACAAAATGCCTGGTACCAGTAATTGCATTCTGCAGACAAAGAGGAATACAAATATATCCTTACTTGGACGACTGTCTAATTCAAGCCGAGAACAAGGACATTCTTCTACAGCATCTGGCATTAGTGAAAAAACTTCTAACATGCCTAAGGTACACAGTCAGCGAAAGGAAATCAAAACTAGTACCCTCTCAAGAGATAATATTCCTGGGTGCAAGCTTAAATACAACTGCCCAGATGGGTTATCTCACGCCAGACAAATAAAGACAATTGACTACCTACTTCAAAATGTTAGCAACAAAGGCCCAGTTATCTGCAAGAAAAATTCTGCAGGCTTTGGGTTTCATGACATCCTGTATCCTACTAATTCCATATGCAAGACTGGATATGGGGAAACTTCAATGGTACCTAAAAAGTGTTTGGACTCAACATTGCCACAGCCTGGAAACTATAAATCTGAAGTAGGGACTTCATTTGTCAGCAACCTGTGGGTCTTGGATCCGAGCCGGCAACTTGTTTCATAGCTAATGGATCCGAGCTCCTAGCTCCTCCCCTCACCCATAATCCCCTGCCAACCCTCCATGACCTCAGATCTAGTTTGCCACGCTTGTGGATGGCTGGATTCCTTGAGCTCTAGCGAAAAATCGTCAGTTAAGTCTGTTTTTCTTAGTCAAATTTAGGTTCCCTGTAATATAAATTTTTTTTTTTACATAGTTTTTCCCTCCCTTCGCTGTTCGTTAGTGAGTGTGTGTGTGTGTTTGTGTTTTTGGGGCCTGTGTGTTTGTGTAGCACTCCTTTTTCCTTTAAAGTATTGCTGAGGCCCCAAAAGCCATTTTTTCTAAATGTACCAAGTGTGGCCATTAGCTCTCCCCGGCTGATGGCCACACTCTGTGCGTTCGGTGCCTTGGGGTTGAACACCTCACCTCAGGCTGTACCATTTGTGCAGCGTTTGACCCCAGGGCAGTGAAAGAGCGGAGGTCGAAGCTGGTCCTGGCGGGACTTTTGCCCTTGGACTCGGCTCCGGCCTCCGCTGCTCCCGTGGCACTACCACAGGCTGTGGTTATTGCCACTCCTGCCCCCCTTCCTTCGGCCAGGACTCAAACTCCCGCTAAAGTGCCGGAGGACAGGGAGGCTAGGAGGGAGAAACGGAGGGGGAAGCACCACAAGTGGCGGGCTGAGGCCTCCGCTTCGGCCCCGCCAGCTAAGCGGGCTTCTCCCTCCACTGCTTCTAGGTCTCCTCCTCCTCGGCTCCGATCTCCTTGCTTCTCCCCAGGGCCCGAGGAGGAGCAGCTGGTCCTGGCGGGACTTTTGCCCCCGGACTCGGCTCCGGCCTCCGCTGCTCCCGTGGCACTACCACAGGCTGTGGTTATTGCCACTCCTGCCCCCCTTCCTTCGGCTGGGACTCAAACTCCCGCTAAAGTGCCGGAGGACAGGGAGGCTAGGAGGTAGAAACGGAGGGAGAAGCACCACAAGCGGCGGGCCGAGGCCTCCGCTTCGGCCCTGCCAGCTAAGCGGGCTTCTCCCTCCACTGCTTCTAGGTCTCCTCCTCCTCGGCTCCGATCTCCTTGCTTCTCCCCAGGGCCCGAGGAGGAGGAGGCCCGATCTCCATCGAGGCGGCATTCCAGGCCTGCCTCGGTGGCCTCTTCGAGATCAACATTCAGCATGTCTGATGCAGAATTGGACCGGATGATGCGAAGATTCATCCAGGCCCAGCTGCAGATGGAAGTGCTCTTGCCTCCCCCCCCCTTCGGGGGGGAGCTCGACACCCTTTTTCGCTCCAATTGCTCCTTCTCTGACCCACTACCCGTGTTCGGAGCCGAGCAGCGTTGGAGCCGGGGGTGGGTTGGCGCCGAGAGTAATTGGTACTTCGGATCCGACCCTGCCCTCGAGTCTGTCAGATCCGACCTCTAGGAGCCGTTGCCCGAACTTCAGATCTGAGGGATTCAGTGTGCCTTCGGCTCCGTCCTGGTCGGAGCGCACTGGTCCTTCGGATCCGATGGTCTCTGCACCGGTTCCGATCCCTTCTTCGGATCTGAGTGGGAGCCGGCTCTCGGAGCCCAGGGAGAGCGGTTCCCCCTTGGCCTTTGATGTAGTGGAGAGGGCTCTGTCAAGAGCATCCGGATCCCCGGCCCTTGTCTCGGCTCCACCCTGCACTCCCTCTCTGCTGGTCCAGGCTTCCATCACCCGGCCTCAGGGACAGCCTGCTTCAATGGCCCAGGTTGTTCCATTGGAACAGGATGTTGCTGGCGAGACCTCCTCGGACAGCCCCCCCGAGGAAGTGTCCCGCAGGCACAAGTGCAAGAGGAGGCACGTGGACTCCCCTGAGTCCTTAACTGAAGACACGGACTTGGATGAAGGGGAAGGCTCCCCAAGATCACCCCCTGAGGATGTCTTCTTTGGAGACATCATGGAGATGCTGAGGATCAGAGGTGGGTGGTCTGTCCCAAAGTCTTCCTCCGACGAGTCTCTGTTTCTGGAGGCATTCGAAGCAGGCCCGTCTGCCTCTTGGGTGTCCCCTCCGGCCGACCCCTTGGTGGACCTTATTACTACCAGGGTGTGGAAGGACCTGGACACCGTGGAGCCAATACCCAAATGCCCGGACAGGATACTAAGCCCCCCCGCAGACCGGTCACACTGGAGCAAGGGTCCCCCCGTAGATGCCATGTTGACAGCGGCAGCCACGAAGAGGGAACTAGCTCAGGAGAGCCCCTCAGTCCATCCACCGAGCAAGGAGTCCCGCTCGATGGACCGCTTAGGGAAGCGAGTTTTTAGTTCAGCGACCTTTTCGGTAAGGTCTCTGAACTATATGGCACATGTCATCAGGATTCAGCGGGATCTTATCAAAGAATACGCTGCCTTCCCCCGAGTCCATGTTGGCGGAGGACAAACAATTGTACTCCACCCGAATGGCCAATCTGAGATCCATTTCAAATACCTCTATGCGGCTATTGTCCCACGCCACCGAGGGAGCCGCTAGAGCTAGCGGAGCGGGCCTAGTCATGAGACGTCAGGCCTGGCTCCGTCATTGTGACTTTGCGGAGCCCTTTAAACCGTCCTTTGCAAATGCCCCTTTCGATGGTTCTACCCTGTTTGGCAAAACGGTTCGCGAGACAGTTGTCCAGAGCGAGAAGGACGGGAAGACGTTGTCTGTCGTCGGAGTCCGCTTCTCTGCTCCCCAGTGGTCCTTTTCGAAGAAACAAAAGGGTCAGAAGAAGATGTGGTTCTGGAAATCGCAACATTCCCAACCAGCTCTGGACAACCAGTCCTTCCGTGGCAGAGGAGGACAGGGAGGACGCTGCCCCAGGGGCTCCGAAAAATTTTGCAGCCCTGAAGGGTTGCCCGACTGCTCCACTCTGGAGGCAGTCGGGGGGGCGCTTCTCGGAACACCTAGTGGCATGGGAGTCCATCACGACAGACCGCTGGGTGCTTCGAATTATATCCAGAGGATACAAAATCCCATTACTTCATGTCCCCAAATTCAAGAACCTCCCCGATGTACCACCCGATCAGAGGGAGGCTGCAGCCGCAGAAATTCAGCAGCTGCTAAGAAAAAGAACCATCCAGCCCGTCCCCCAAGACCAGCTCGGATTAGGGTTCTACTCCAGGTTCTTTTTGGTGCCAAAAAAGACGAGGGACTTGAGACCGATTCTAGACCTGTCCCGTTTGAACCTGTCGGTAACCAAGGAAAAATTTCGAATGGTCACTCTTCAGTCTATTCTTCCCCTTCTAAGGAAGAACAATTGGATGTGCTCTATAGACCTCAGGGATGCATACTACCACATTCTAATGGACAGACAATCCAGGAGGTTCCTCCGCTTCCAGCTGGGAGCCAGTCACTACCAGTTCAGGGTCCATCCCTTTGGCCTCACCACAGCCCCCAGGGTGTTCACCAAGGTATTATCAGTGATTGCGGCCCACCTGAGACTCCAGGGAATACAGGTCTTTCCGTACCTGGACGACTGGCTCCTGACCACCCCAACAAGGCATCTACTTTGCTCAGCCAGAGATTTCTTTCTCCACCTAGCCCCACAGTTAGGCTTCACCATCAATGCTGACAAATCCTTTCTGGCCCCGACACAAGTCATAGAATTCATAGGAGCCAGAATAGACACCAGAGATCTACGAGCTTTCCTGGCTTCGGAATGACTACGGAATTTGCAACTTCATGTGTGGGCCATCCTCCAATCAAAGACCCCACCGGCGGAATTGGTCCTGAGGGCGCTGGGCTCCATGGCGGCAGCAATAACGCTCCTTCCATGCACCCGTCTGAACATGCGGGTACTGCAGTGGACCCTTCTAGTACAATGGTCCTTTCTGTCTTTTCCTCTCCATCACCCCATTACTATCAGCAAGGCTTGCAGGAGGCCTCTATTATGGTGGCTCCATGCTCCGGACCTCCATACGGGCCGACCCTTCTGCACCTCTCCCCCTCTCGCCACAGTGACCACAGACGCCTCCCGCCTCGGGTGTGGGGGGGGGCATTATTCAGGCAGGACCGTCCAAGGCACGTGGAACGATACGGAGACCTCCCTGCATATCAACGTTCTGGAGATGAGAGCAGTGCTGTATGCGTTGCAAGCACTTCAGAATCTCCTCCCTGTAGGAACGATTGCAATTCAGTCGGACAACATGTCGGTTGTCTGGTACATCAACAAACAGGGGGGAACCAGGTCTTACCCTCTATGCTGCGAAGCCATGAGAGTGTGGGAATGGGTGATTTCCACCAACCACTTTCTGATTGCAATGCACATTCCAGGGTGGGCCAACATCCTAGCGGACAAACTCAGCCGCACCCCTCTTACCCCGTACGAGTGGTCTCTCAACCCACTAGTAGCGAAGCAGATATTCGCAATATGGGGTCAACCCTGCTGCGATCTTTTTGCCTCTCCCTCAAACACCAAATGCGGCAATTTCTTCACTCTGATTCCCCCTCCAGGGGAAACCCCAAGAGACGCTCTGGTGCATGCTTGGCCACCCGGTCTACTTTATGCATATCCTCCTCTACCCCTGATGCTGCAACTCTTACAGAAAGTCTCGTGGTTGGGGAGCAGGATGATCCTCATTGCCCCATTCTGGTCTCTGCAAATTTGGTTCCCTTACCTGTGGTCTCATCTAGTGAATCCCCCTTGGATTCTGGATCCCAGTCCGGATCTAATCTCCCATCTGGACAATCTGAAGCTGATGGCTTGGTTGCTCCAGTTCCACTCCTAGTTAGGACTCCCGGTATCTCTTCACCAGTCAAAGCCATCCTTGTGGCAGTGCATAAGCCCTCCACCAGGAAAGTGTACCGCAGTAAATGGAAATGTTTCTCCGTCTGGGTGGAGCATCATAATCTAGATCCCTTTGCGACTCCTCTTCCATCCATATTAGACTTCCTAACCGAACTTTTTCAGGAAGGCGCTAGTTGCTCAACTGTCAAAGTGCAATTGGCTGCCATCTCCCATTACCATGTGGGACATGACACAGGGCCCTTGATGTCGGCCAAATTGTGTAAAACCTTTCTCAAGGGCACCTTTTTGCTTAGACCCCTTATAAAAGAAGCCGTACCACCTTGGGATCTTTCACTAGTTCTTCAAGCCCTGACTGCTCCACCTTTTGAACCTGCTGCTTCAGTAGATCTCAAATTCTTGTCCTGAAAAACAGCATTCCTTGTAGCCATTACTTCTGCGAAAAGAGTTTCGGAGCTTCAAGCTCTTTCTGTGAAGCCTCCTTATTTGATCTTTCATCCGGACAGAGTGTACCTCAGGATCAATCCCTCCTTCCTTCCCAAAATAGCATCAGAAACCAATATAAATCAATCCATAAATTTACCGGTTTTCTTTCCTAAATATCAGAATAAAGGAGAGTACAAGCTGCACTCATTAGATGTTCATAGGCAGCTACGTTTTTATACTCATAGAACAGCTGGTCACAGACAATCTGACCAGCTGTTCATTTCCTTTGCCAAATTTAATTTGGGGAAAGCAATATCAAAAATCTCTCTATCACGCTGGATTTCACAATGTATCCTGCTAGCGTACCAAGCTTCTGGGAGACCTGCACTTGAAGGAGTTCGCGCACATTCCACTCGTTCCATCTCTACTTCTGCGGCCTTCAAATCTAGAGTTCCATTGGATGATATTTGTTCGGCAGCCACTTGGGCCTCATCTCATACCTTTATTAACCACTACAAACTGGACGTGATTTCTAGAGGGAGAGCATCCTTTGGCTCTGCGGTGCTCCGCAATATCCTTCCATGATGGCCACCCAAGATTCAGGTAGCTGGGGACTCTGTCCCACAGGTTGCTGACAAATGAAGTCCCTACTTCAGATTAAGAAGTTATGCACTCACCATAACGTTCCATCTGAGTAGGTAGCTTAATTTGTCTGCAACCACCCCCCCTCCTTCCCCCTGGCCTTCAGTGGATCTATGTAAGTTGGAATACCCTTTTGGGTACATATTGAGGGGCAAACTTGATCTGAGGTCATGGAGGGTTGGCAGGGGATTATGGGTGAGGGGAGGAGCTAGGAGCTCGGATCTTAGCTATGAAACAAGTTGCCGGCTCGGATCCGATATCGGATCCAAGACCCACAGGTTGCAGACAAATGAAGCCACCTACTCAGATGGAACATTATGGTGAGTACATAACTTCTTATTACTCTCATTACTCTCATTACTGTCATTACTCTCATTACTCTCATTACTGTCATTACTCTCATTACTGTCATTACTGTCATTACTCTCATTACTCTCATTACTCTCATTACTCTCATTACCAGCCTGCAACAGGAGTTTCGATGGTGGGCAAAGGCTTGTCACCAAAACAAGGGACAGCCATTCACATTACCCCCAGCCAGGCAGACACTAACAACGGATGCGTCAGACTATGCCTGGGGAGCCCACATGGCAGGAAGATGCATTCAGGGAACATGGTCCTCAAACCAAATGCATCTACATATCGATCAGAAAGAGATGCTAGCCATTCAGAATGCCCTGACAGCCTTCAAGGACCTACTTCATCCAGGACAGCTACTGATAGACAGACAACACCACGGTCATGTGGTATATAAACAAGCAGGGGGCCACACATTCTTACCCCCTTTGCAGACTAGCCATGACTTTGTGGGACACAGCATTGACTTACCAAGTACATCTGCAGGCACAATTCCTGCCAGGAAGGAAAAATACTCTGGCAGACCAACTAAGCAGAAACCTCATGGATCCCCACAAGTGGCAGCTGGATCCACAAGTCTTCAGCATGATGATAAGGAAATGGGGATGCCTGGACATAGATCTATTTGCCTCCCCTCACAACTACCAACTACAGAGATTCTGCACAAGAATTTATCACAGACAAGCATGGAAAGTGGATGCCCTATCCTTCAGCTGGAAAAACATATCAGTGTATGCCTTTCCCCCTCTGCCTCTCCCCCCCAGGTACACCTAAAGGTCAGACAGGAGAAGCCAAAGATGATACTGATTGCACCAGACTGGCCCCGCCAGCATTGGTACCCAATACTAAGGAGCTTGTCTCAATGCCCAGCTTGGACCCTACCTCAAGTACCGCATCTACTGTCCCAGCAAAACAATCTGATCCTACACAGCCAGCTCAGGACTTTAAACCTGGCAGTATGGTGGATAATGTAGTCATACAAAACACACCTCTCAGCAAAGCTGTGAGGGATGTCATTTTGGAAGCCAGAAGGCCTAGTACTAGAAAATCTTATGCTGGAAAATGGAAGGGATTCTGTGCTTGGAACAAGGCACAAGGAACAGATACAGCTGTGCCAAATATTCCTCAGATTTTACAATACTTAACTGAGATGCTGGACAAAGGCCTATCTTTCTCATCTATTAAAATTCATGCCTCTGCCATTTTGGCTCATTACAATGCAGAGCCACCAATCTTTTCTCATCCCTTATTAAAACAGTACCTCAGAGGAGCCAAAAATTTAAGGCCTCCACAGAGAGCCCCAGTGCCTGCATGGGACCTCAACTATGTCTTGGAAAAGCTCACCCTGCCTCCTTTTGAGCCAGCTGCTACTGCTGATTTAAAGTTTTTATCTTGGAAAACAGCTCTGCTCCTAGCAATAACTTCTGCAAGACAAGTTTCAGAGCTACAGGCACTCATGGCTGTGGAACCTTTTATCATTTTTTATCCGGACAGGGTCTCCCTGAGGACAAACCCAACATTTATGGCTAAAGTGGTGTCCAGTGTGGCTCTTAACCAAACCATTCATCTGCCAACTTTTTATCCAAATCCACAGAACAAGGGGGAAAGAATTCTGCATTCTTTGGACGTACACAGACAGCTTAGATTCTACTTGGACAGAACCAAAGTTTTCAGAAAAACAGAGCAATTACTAGTGACATATACTCCAGGATGACAAGGAAAGGCTATCTCAAAGCAGACTATTTCAAAATGGATAGGCCACTGCATTCATTTCTGCTACGTATACCATGGAAAGCCAGTGCCTAAGGGCATTAGGCCACATTCCACCAGAGCTGCAGCCACTTCAGCAGCCTTTCTCAGAGGAGTACCAACCAAGGACATTTTAGAGGCAGCTACTTGGAGTTCAGTGCATACCTTTACAAAGTATTATCATCTGCCACTTTACTCTAAATCCAGGACAGGCTTTGCCACTGTAGTTCTGCAGGGTTTCATAGCCGCTCCTAATGCTGTTTAGTCCCAGCCTCCCAACCATAGATTTGGGAATCTACCCAAATGTAATGACTGCAACAGTGAAACACGAAGAACATAGTACAGTTGTGTACACATACCATAAATGTAGATGTTCGAGTGTATTCACTGTTGCAGTCCAGGTTACCCACCCTCCATCCCCCCTTTTAATTCTGATGGAGCCTATGTGGTGTATTTGCTGGTGGATGAAGGTAAAGTTTATATTGCTGCATGTTATTTTATATATAGATATAAATTTTGACTACCCTTTTTGGGGAACCTGACATCTGGGGCAAGAAAAACTAAAGAAAATGGCTTTGGCTGCTTCTTTTATACCCTTGACGACCTGACGTCAGAGAAGGGGCGACGACAGCCGACGCAGGACCCAAGACCTTGGAATTCGGGCCGACTAAGGGCAACCTGCCAGCAGGAATTACCCAAATGTAATGACTGCAACAGTGAATACACTCGAACATCTACATTTATGGTAAGTGTACACAACTGTACTCTTCAAGTGCCATGCATTTGGGCAAGGTCCATTTAGATCAGCACATTACCTGAGATAAATGCATTATAAATACAGTAAACACGAAACAATGAGTTATCATTTGCTAAAGGCACTGATAACACTCCTGATGGGAAACTGAATCTTTCTATACTTTTATGTTGGTTTGTAAGACATTTTGTGGATCTTTCAGGAACTTCTTCACCAGAAAGCAACTAGTTCTGCTAAAAAAAAAAAAAAAATCACCAGTCCACAGAAATGGTAAAGAAAGCTAATTTAATGAGCGATTTCATTCCCTGTAGAAAGAACTTTATTAGAATGAAAGTAAACAACATAGCAAACCCCTTTAAGTAAACACATAATACATTAATGACATATGATAGGCTACTTTTGCAGTCTATTATGCCTTGCTTTTTAAAAAAGCTGCAGTAGACAAATGCCTATTCAGACTTGGTGGGACTTTAGCATTCAGTAAAATCTACTAGTGGAGTTCTCTTTTTTAAAGTAAAGTTTCCCAGTCTCCACCCATACTGCATTTGTCTACCCACTCAAGTATAAAAAATAAAATCTTTTGAACAATCTTTGCATATGACAGTGCTTAAGTAGTGTATTGGTATTGTCACTCTCCCTGAAACTTTAAGATCCTCATATAAGCAAGAAAATGATGCGATGAGACTACTGTCATATCTGTGCTTAGTCTCATCCCATCATTTTCTTGGTTACTGTTACTACTGTCTTATCTGTGCTTAGTCTCATCCCATGTCTTGGTTACTGTTACTACTGTCGTATCTGTGCTTAGTCTCATCCCATGTCTTGGTTACTGTTACTACTGTCGTATCTGTGCTTAGTCTCATCCCATCATTTTCTTGGTTACTGTTACTACTGTCGTATCTGTACTTAGTCTCATCCCATCATTTTCTTGGTTACTGTTACTACTGTCGTATTAAGCATTTGATTAGTCTGTGCTCTGTTTTACCAATGTAAAATGCCAGACAATGTGAACATTGGGCAGTACAGACAACACCACTAGCCAACATCATCGACCTCCTTTTTCCCATTTTCTACATGAGGTCAGGATGTCATGTCCCCATCTGTCTCTATTCAGTGCCACACTTCTGCCTTCTTCAACACTTATACTTGACTGCCACAGATCTTCTGTCGCACAATCCATCCACCTCTTTGCTGGGTGCCCTTGTTTCCTGTTACCTGCTTTCTGTCTGTCCAAAATCTTCTCCAACAGATTGTCTTCTGCATTCTGCATGTGTGCCCAAATTGCCATCATTTCTTCTCTATGATCTTTTATGCATTTGGAGCTACTTTGGCTTCAGCTCTTTTGTCCTCATTTCTTCGTCTGTCCTACAGTGTGCATCCTACCACCCTTCTCATGCAATTCATTTCATCACCTCTAGCTTTCTCATCTGCTCTGCCTTTACTGCCCAGTTTTCTGTACATACAGCAGTACTGGTTGCACCACTGTTTTGTATACCATACTTTTCCACTTCTTTGGCATTCTTCTGTCATACACTACACCTGAGACTCCATGCCACTTGGCTGCACCCTCTCTGATTCTAACTTTCACCTCTTTATTCAGACTTGCCTTCTCCTCAACCACCCCTCCCCAATAGTTGAAGTTATTAGCCTGTTCCACTGTCTTAATTCTCATTTTCTTGGTTACTGTTACTACTGTCGTATCTGTGCTTAGTGTCATCCCATGTCTTGGTTACTGTTACTACTGTCGTATCTGTGCTTAGTCTCATCCCATGTCTTGGTTACTGTTACTACTGTCGTATCTGTGCTTAGTCTCATCCCATGTCTTGGTTACTGTTACTACTGTCGTATCTGTGCTTAGTCTCATCCCATCATTTTCTTGGTTACTGTTACTACTGTCGTATCTGTGCTTAGTCTCATCCCATCATTTTCTTGGTTACTGTTACTACTGTCGTATCTGTGCTTAGTCTCATCCCATGTCTTGGTTATTGTTACTACTGTAGTATCAGTGCTTAGTCTCATCACATGTCTTGGTTACTGTTACTACTGTCGTATCTGTGCTTAGTCTCATCCCATGTCTTGGTTACTGTTACTACTGTCATATCTGTGCTTAGTCTCATCCCATGTCTTGGTTACTGTTACTACTGTCGAATCTGTGCTTAGTCTCATCCCATGTCTTGGTTGCTGTTACTACTGTCGTATCTGTGCTTAGACTCATCTCATCATTTTCTTGGTTACAGTTACCACTGTAGTATCTGTGCTTAGTCTCTTCCCATCATTTTCTTGGTTACTGTTACCACTGTCGTATCTGTGCTTAGTCTCATCCCATGTCTTGGTTACTATTACTACTGTCGTATCTGTGCTTAGTCTCATCCCATGTCTTGGTTACTGTTACTACTGTCGTATCTGTGCTTAGTCTCATCCCATCAATTTCTTGGTTACTGTTACTACTGTCGTATCTGTGCTTAGTCTCATCCCATGTCTTGGTTATTGTTACTACTGTAGTATCAGTGCTTAGTCTCATCCCATGTCTTGGTTACTGTTACTACTGTCGTATCTGTGCTTAGTCTCATCCCATGTCTTGGTTACTGTTACTACTGTCAAATCTGTGCTTAGTCTCATCCCATGTCTTGGTTACTGTTACTACTATTGTATCTGTGCTTAGACTCATCCCATCATTTTCTTGGTTACTGTTACCACTGTCGTATCTGTGCTTAGTCTCATCCCATCATTTTCTTGGTTACTGTTACTACTGTCGTATCTGTGCTTAGCCTCATCCCATGTCTTGGTTACTGTTACTACTGTCGTATCTGTGCTTAGTCTCATCCCATCATTTTCTTGGTTACTGTTACTACTGTCGTATCTGTGCTTAGTCTCATCCCATGTCTTGGTTACTGTTACTACTGTCGTATCTGTGCTTAGTTTCATCCCATCATTTTCTTGGTTACTGTTACTACTGTCGTATCTGTGCTTAGTCTCATCCCATCATTTTCTTGGTTACCATTACTACTGTCGTATCTGTGCTTAGTCTCATCCCATGTCTTGGATACTGTTACTACTGTCGTATCTGTGCTTAGCCTCACCCCATCATTTTCTTGGTTACTGTTACTACTGTCGTATCTGTGCTTAGTCTCACCCCATCATTTTCTTGGTTACTGTTACTACTGTCGTATCTGTGCTTAGTCTTACCCCATAATTTTCTTGGTTACTGTTATTACTGTTGTATCTGTGCTTAGTCTCATCCCATCATTTTCTTGGTTACTGTTACCACTGTCGTATCTGTGCTTAGTCTCATCCCATGTCTGGGTTACTGTTACTACTGTCGTATCTGTGCTTAGTCTCATCCCATGTCTTGGTTACTGCTACTACTGTCGTATCTGTGCTTAGTCTCATCCCATCATTTTCTTGGTTACTGTTACTACTGTCGTATCTGTGCTTAGTCTCATCCCATGTCTTGGTTACTGTTACTACTGTCGTATCTGTGCTTAGTCTCATCCCATGTCTTGGTTACTGTTACTACTGTCGTATCTGTGCTTAGTCTCATCCCATCATTTTCTTGGTTACTGTTACTACTGTTGTATCTGTGCTTAGTCTCATCCCATCATTTTCTTGGTTACTGTTACTACTGTCGTATCTGTGCTTAGTCTCATCCCATCATTTTCTTGGTTACTGTTACTACTGTTGTATCTGTACTTAGTCTCATCCCATAATTTTCTTGGTTATTGTTACCACTGTCGTATCTGTGCTTAGTCTCATCCCATGTCTTGGTTACTGTTACTACTGTCGTATCTGTGCTTAGTCTCATCCCATGTCTTGGTTACTGTTACTACTGTCGTATCTATGCTTAGTCTCATCCCATCATTTTCTTAGTTACTGTTACTACTGTCGTATCTATGCTTAGTCTCATCCCATCATTTTCTTAGTTACTGTTACTACTGTCGTATCTGTGCTTAGTCTCACCCCATCATTTTCTTGGTTACTGTTACTACTGTCGTATCTGTGCTTAGTCTCATCCCATCATTTTCTTGGTTACTGTTACTACTTTCGTATCTGTGCTTAGTCTTACCCCATCATTTTCTTGGTTACTGTTATTACTGTTGTATCTGTGCTTAGTCTCATCCCATCATTTTCTTGGTTACTGTTACCACTGTCGTATCTGTGCTTAGTCTCATCCCATGTCTTGGTTACTGTTACTACTGTCGTATCTGTGCTTAGTCTCATCCCATGTCTTGGTTACTGCTACTACTGTCGTATCTGTGCTTAGTCTCATCCCATCATTTTCTTGGTTACTGTTACTACTGTCGTATCTGTGCTTAGTCTCATCCCATCATTTTCTTGGTTACTGTTACTACTGTCATATCTGTGCTTAGTCTCATCCCATGTCTTGGTTACTGTTACTACTGTCGTATCTGTGCTTAGTCTCATCCCATCATTTTCTTGGTTACTGTTACTACTGTTGTATCTGTGCTTAGTCTCATCCCATCATTTTCTTGGTTACTGTTACTACTGTCGTATCTGTGCTTAGTCTCATCCCATCATTTTCTTGGTTACTGTTACTACTGTTGTATCTGTACTTAGTCTCATCCCATCATTTTCTTGGTTACTGTTACCACTGTCGTATCTGTGCTTAGTCTCATCCCATGTCTTGGTTACTGTTACTACTGTCGTATCTGTGCTTAGTCTCATCCCATGTCATGGTTGCTGTTACTACTGTCGTATCTGTGCTTAGTCTCATCCCATGTCTTGGTTACTGTTACTACTGTCGTATCTATGCTTAGTCTCATCCCATCATTTTCTTAGTTACTGTTACTACTGTCGTATCTGTGCTTAGTCTCACCCCATCATTTTCTTGGTTACTGTTACTACTGTCGTATCTGTGCTTAGTCTCATCCCATCATTTTCTTGGTTACTGTTACTACTGTCGTATCTGTGCTTAGTCTCATCCCATGTCTTGGTTACTATTACTACTGTCGTATCTGTGCTTAGTCTCATCCCATGTCTTGGTTACTGTTACTACTGTCGTATCTGTGCTTAGTCTCATCCCATCATTTTCTTGGTTACTGTTACTACTGTTGTATCTGTGCTTAGTCTCATCCCATCATTTTCTTGGTTACTGTTACTACTGTCGTATCTGTGCTTAGTCTCATCCCATCATTCTCTTGGTTACCTTTACTAATGTCGTATCTGTGCTTAGTCTCATCCCATGTCTTGGTTACTGTTACTTCTGTCTTCTCTGTGCTTAGTCTCATCCCATGTCTTGGTTACTGTTACTACTGTCGTATCTGTGCTTAGTCTCATCCTATGTCTTGGTTACTGTTACTACTGTCATATCTGTGCTTAGTCTCATCCCATCATTTTCTTGGTTACTGTTACTACTGTTGTATCTGTGCTTAGTCTCATCCCATCATTTTCTTGGTTACTGTTACTACTGTCGTATCTGTGCTTAGTCTCATCCCATGTCTTGGTTACTGTTACTACTGTCGTATCTGTGCTTAGTCTCATCCCATCATTTTCTTGGTTACTGTTACTACTGTCGTATCTGTTCTTAGTCTCATCCCATCATTTTCTTGGTTACCATTACTACTGTCGTATCTGTGCTTAGTCTCATCCCATGTCTTGGTTACTGTTACTACTGTCGTATCTGTGCTTAGTCTCATCCCATGTCTTGGTTACTGTTACTACTGTCGTATCTGTGCTTAGTCTCATCCCACGTCTTGGTTACTGTTACTACTGTCGTATCTGTGCTTAGTCTCACCCCATCATTTTCTTGGTTACTGTTACTACTGTCGTATCTGTGCTTAGTCTCACCCCATCATTTTCTTGGTTACTGTTACTACTGTCGTATCTCTGCTTAGTCTCATCCCATCATTTTCTTGGTTACTGTTACTACTGTCGTATCTGTGCTTAGTCTCATCCCATGTCTTAGTTACTGTTACTACTGTCTTATCTGTGCTTCGTCTCATCCCATGTCTTGTTTACTGTTATTACTGTCTCATCTGTGCTTAGTCTCATCCCATGTCTTGGTTACTGTTACTACTGTCGTATCTGTGCTTAGTTTCATCCCATGTCTTGGTTACTGTTACTACTGTCGTATCTGTGCTTAGTCTCATCCCATGTCTTGCTTACTGTTACTACTGTCGTATCTGTGCTTAGTCTCATCCCATGTCTTGGTTACTATTACTACTGTCGTATCTGTGCTTAGTCTCATCCCATCATTTTCTTGGTTACTGTTACTACTGTCGTATCTGTGCTTAGTCTCACCCCATCATTTTCTTGGTTACCCTTACTACTGTCGTATCTGTGCTTAGTCTCATCCCATGTCTTGGTTACTGTTACTACTGTCGTATCTGTGCTTAGTCTCATCCCATGTCTTGGTTACTGTTACTACTGTCGTATCTGTGCTTAGTCTCATCCCATGTCTTGGTTACTGTTACTACTGTCATATCTGTGCTTAGTCTCATCCCATCATTTTCGTGGTTACCGTTACTACTGTCGTATCTGTGCTTAGTCTCATCCCATGTCTTGGTTACTGTTACTACTGTCGTATCTGTGCTTAGTCTCATCCTATGTCTTGGTTACTGTTACTACTGTCGTATCTGTGCTTAGTCTCATCCCATCATTTTCTTGGTTACTGTTACTACTGTCGTATCTGTGCTTAGTCTCATCCCATCATTTTCTTGGTTACTGTTACTACTGTCGTATCTGAGCTTAGTCTCATCCCATGTCTTGGTTACTGTTACTACTGTCGTATCTGTGCTTAGTCTCATCCCATGTCTTGGTTACTGTTCCTACTGTCGTATCTGTGCTTAGTTTCATCCCATCATTTTCTTGGTTACTGTTACTACTGTCATGTCTGTGCTTAGTCTCATCCCATGTCTTGGTTACTATTACTACTGTCGTATCTGTGCTTAGTCTCATCCCATCATTTTCTTGGTTACTGTTACTACTGTCGTATCTGTGCTTAGTCTCATCCCATCATTTTCTTGGTTACTGTTCCTACTGTCGTATCTGTGCTTAGTTTCATCCCATCATTTTCTTGGTTACTGTTACTACTGTCATGTCTGTGCTTAGTCTCATACCATGTCTTGGTTACTATTACTACTGTCATATCTGTGCTTAGTCTCATCCCATCATTTTCTTGGTTACCGTTACTACTGTCGTATCTGTGCTTAGTCTCATCCCATGTCTTGGTTACTGTTACTACTGTCGTATCTGTGCTTAGTCTCTTCCCATGTGCCTTCAGTTTTGCATTCCATTCCCTCATCCTTTGCTGAAGTTCTTGCTCAGAGCCTGCCTGTAATGCCACATTGTTTGCATACAGTAACTGTGTTGATCTGTCCCCTTCACCCTGTTTACTTATGTAGTCCATCAGCAGTATGAACAGCAGTAGGCTCAGAACTGAACCCTGGTGTACACCGACTCCCACTGGGAACCCCTCTGTGAGGCCAAACACTATTCGTACTTGAGTCATTGGGTCCTTGTACATAACCTGTACTAGTGTTTTATGGACTATGAACCACCACAGGATTGCCCAAATCAGCTTTCTTGGAATTTGTCATATGCTTTCGTCAAGTCTAGGAATGCCTAATTGGACTATTTCCTCATCTCTAGCTTTTTCTCAACTATCTGTCTCCCTGGAAACATTGCGTCAGCTGTGCTGCATCCTGATCTAAATCCAAACTACTCATCTCCCATATTACTTTCTCCTACTCTGCGTGCCTGAATATCAATCACCCTGTCCATAACTTTCATGCAATGTGACAGGAGTTTGATACAGTAGACTTGCTTTTATCCGGTCTCGCTTTAACCAGCTGTCAAATTACTGCCATAGCCGTAGCAACAGACAACCGAGAAGAACAACACTTCCACTTCCTCCGGGCACATCAGAACATCTCAGCTTATCGTTTTAATCTTAAAATGTTAAAATATTGAAACAAAAATTAACAACTTCTTCTTTCGGCTTTTCCCAGTTAGGGGTCGCCACAGTGGATCTGTCCACTCATGATTGGCAGTGGAGTTTTACGCTGTCGAGTTGTCAGCCCAGTGCCCAACCTTCCACAGAAAACACACACACACACCTCACTCACTCACTCACTCCTACGGACAATTTAGAGTGTCTAATCCACCTACTGCATGTCTTTGGGATGTGGGAGGAAACCGGAGCACCCGGAGGAAACCCATGCAACCACAGGGAGGACTTGCAGACTCCACACAGAAGGCACCCTAGCCGAGAATCGAACCAGAGAACCTCTTGCTGTGAGGTGGCAACGCTAACCGCTGCACCAACTTGTAGTTTTTAAATTTGTTTTTGTTTCAGTATTTTAACATTTTAAGATTAAAACGATAAGCCGAGATGCTACAAAGTGCCAGGATAAAGCAAGACCAGATAAGAGTGACTTACCTGTACAGTACATGGGATAAGATTCCGCATCACAGGTCTCGATCTAAGCTCTCAACCTCTTGGTCAATGACTGTAACAACTCCTCTCAAAATTACTGACAAAGAAAGTAGGAAAGTGGCACCGAAGCCAGAGAGAGGGAGAGGGAGAGAGAGAGAGAAAGCACAACATTTGATGAGAAACCCAGACCCCATGAAGAAAATGATTGGACTGTATATACGAGAGCTAATTTACACATCACATTTGTGCAGACAATACATTTGCTTCAAATCAGGCATTGAATAATTAGACTTAAACCTGTTTCCAAACTCCAGTAAGTCCCTAACCCCTTTTAATTGAAGACTGGGAAGTCACAGTATCAAATACAGGCATCAACAAATGGTATTACTTTAACTAAACAAAAAAAGCACTTCTCAAAATACATTTGATGGGGTCGAACACTTTGGACCTCCTTCACAAATGCATTTAAGGTAAAAATTGAGGCATTGTTCAGTGAACTAATGTAGAACAAGCAAACAATGGTGTGTAAATCCAACAACACTTATCCACATAAAATTACTCTTGAAACTGATTACATTTATTTATTTTACATTTGTTAACCAGGAATGTCCAACTGAGCTATAGCAGTCCTTTTTCAGCAGAGGCCTGGGGAGAAAAGCTCCACAAAAATATTCATTGAAAATAACCATTAAAAAGCAAAAAACTATTTACAGTACAATAAACACCAAAAGGCACTATGCAGTGCTGAGGATCCCAAAAAGTACACTATAAAACCAGCTCCGTAGAAAAGCTTTATTCAATACACTTTTTTTTAAATAAAACAAGAAAGTCAATAAATTAAGCACTTTTGTCTCTACTTATTCAGAGACTTCTTCAGAAGTCTCTGAATAAGCAGAGACGAAAGCACTTAATGTGTTGACTTTGTTGTTTTATTTTTAAAAAAATCATATTGAATAAATCTTTTCTACGGACCTGGCTTTATAGCGTACTTTTTGGGATCCTCAGCACTGCTTAGTGCCTTTTGGTGTTTTAGTTGTGACTGTATGCATTCTTGTGGTATTTACAGCACAAGTCAATATTTATGTCAATAAAACAAAGAGATGCAATGTCAAATGAAGTAAGAAGAAGAAGAATTCTCATGTGTTTACTGTTACTGTGTAATGTGGATGAAGGAGAGATGAAATGTGCTTATTTGTAGTAGAAATTTTTAGAGGTTGCTGTTCATGGTTAAGAGATGACAGGTGCAAGAAAGAGGAAAAGAAGGCTATAAGTAGCTAACAGGTATGTAAGTAGAAAGAATCTGCCAAGCAAAGTAGTATATTGTGTAGACTGAGCACTGTTTGTGGGAGTAATAATAGGAGATTTAAGATGGGTGGATGCAAGGACAGAGCAGTGACTTTTTAAGTATTCCTTGGTGGCTGCTTTGAATTGTTTAAGTTTATTGAGGGACCTAATTGTAATGGAAGCCTGTTCCAAGAAATGGTAGGATGGTAACTATAGAGGTTGCTGTCCATTTTGGTTTTAGATTTACAGATTTGAAGAAGATCTTGTTCTGAGCTAGGTAGAGATCTGGTAGGGGAGTAATGAAAGATAAGAGGAGATACGCTGGGCAGTAAGAAGACTGGTATAGTATAGAGTGAATAATTAGGAGCTGAGAGTGAAGACGCAGTTGTGCTAATTCTAGCCAGTTTAAGTGTTTTAGTGAGAGGCAGTGATGGGATTTATATGTATGGTTCACTGCTAATCTAGCTACTTTGTTATATGCTGATTCTAGTATAGCAAGAAGGGAGGAGTTGAGGTTATTCAGGATTTGTGAGCTATACAGTAGACTTGGTAGGAGCTAAGCATGAGAGAGAGTAACTTTTGCTGTATTAGTGAGAAACTTTTTATTTCTATACAGGAGGCCAAGTTTTAAGTGAGTCTTCTGAATACAGTTATTGACTTGTAAGTCAAAGTTAAGTTGATCATCTGTGATGACACCTAAGAGTTTTGTGCTGGATTCTACTTCTATGCGAGTGTTGTTGAGAGATTGAATAGAGAAGGTCTGTTTAAGGTGACTGAGACTTTTAAGTAGGAAAAATAGAAGTTTTGTTTTCTTTGGATTCAGAATAAGCTGATTTTTTTGAGAGCCAGGATTTTACTAGGTTAAAAGAAGCCTGGGTAGTGGCTCTAAGTTCAGAGGAGGTGTCAGCAATAGTGATGACTGTAGAGTTATCAGCATATTGTACCAGGGAAGATTGAGGGCAGGAAGTGTGGAGCTGATTGGCAAATATATTAAAAAGTAACGGACCAAGTGTAGAGCCTTGTGGGACTCCCATTTTAACAGAGAGAGGGGGAGAGAGCAGAAAGCCATTTAACTGATTGCAGTTGGTCAATAAGATAGCTGGAAAACTAGGAAACGGCAAACATGGAGAAGTTAAGTTTAGATAGTAGAAGTGAGTGAGACACAGTGTCAAAGGCTTTTGAAAGGTCTAAGAAAAGACAAGAGACATGTTTGTTGTTATCTCTGACCACTAACCTGTTTAAAGGAGCTAGTTTGTTTGTTTGTGTCTTTCGGCTTTTCCCGGTTAGGGGTCGCCACAGCGGAACTCCTGTCCGCTAATGATTTGTAGTGAATTTTTACGTACCGGGTTACCAGCCCTGACGCACAACCTTCATGTATGCCTCCACACAGAAGACGCTCTAGCTGAGAATCGAACGGGACAATGTCTTCCTATGAGGCGACAATGCTACTGCAGCACCACCACCGCAGTTTGTGCTAGTAAGAAAGTAAATAATAGTTGGACCAAGTACAGCCCCTAGCACCCAGAGCTGTCTCAGAATACTGTGCCAAACCATGGATAAATATTGCAACATCAAGCTTGTCTCATACTCCCAGAGGCATCAGGTCTCTGCAAATACAAAATGAAGGAAATGTAGGGGCCTACTCTGGCCAGGAACCTTCCATGATTTAGAAATAAAATAAAAATAATTGTTCCACTCATGAGTGCGGAATGTGTTTTTATCTGCTGTGCCAGTGTCTTCTCCTTTAAGGAGCACCAAGCATGCATCACATACATGGCAACACAGATGTAAACACATTCTGAACTCACATGTGGAAGTTAAACTAGCCGTGTGTGTGTGTGTGTGTGTGTGTGTGTGCGTGTGTGTGTGTGCGTGTGTGTGTGCGTGTGTGTGTGTGTGTGTGTGTGTGTGTGTGTGTGTGTGTGTGTGTGTGTGTGTGTGTGTGTGTGTGTGTGTGTGTGTGTGTGAGCAGAGGTATGTATTTAGATGTGTGTGTTTAAAAATACTTCTCAACTGTCAAGATTTAGCCTCCTAGTTTTGGTCTGTTTGTCATACTATTTGTGGTTTTCTGGCAAATCACGGATGATTGAAGACACTAAATAATGACATATATACGGGTTTGTCTTCATATCCTTCAGAAAAGGCATGTGAGCACAAATCCTGTTATTCTAGAAACTTTCTAAGTTAAAAAGAGCAATATTTAAAATCTGTCCCTATTTATTGGCCCTAGTATCCCATTGTTTCTGACTTTGTCTAGTTTTCTTGCACTAAGAGTTTGAGAGGTATGCATAATTCTCAACTGTCCAGAATTTTGCAAAATTTCCAGATTTATGCCTCACATTTTGGCCTGTTATTCATAATATTTGTGGTTTTCTGGCAAATTACTGAGGATTGAAATAACTAAATACTGTAATGCCAAACGTTTGAGTTTCAGACTCCATTTCCTTCAGAAAATGCATGCTAAGCCAAAGATTTAGCAACTTTCTAAGTCTATAAGAGCAATATTTAAAATCTGCCCTTATTTTTGGCCCTTTGTCCCTCAATTATTTTAGGCTTGCCCAGATTTCTTACACTGAGAGATTGAGGGGTATGTAGGTGTGGTATGTAATGCTAGTTGGAGGGAAGGGTGTGTTAGTCAATTAACTTGATCAAGCTTGACCCTGTACTTGGTTGCAGGAGACAAGAGCCTGACTCTTCTACACTAGCTACCAGTCCGCTGAAGGAATTGTGAGTTTGTTTCAGTACATTTCCAGGGAATTATGAGTTTGAGTGCATTTTCAAGGGATTGTGACTTTCAGTCCATTTTCACGGAATCATGTGCTTCAAAGAAGAGAGGTTTTACTGTTGCTCATGCTAAATCTGTTTTCAGTCGTGCAAGTAATTTATTTTATTTTTACAGTTTGTGCTGCAGAATTTGAAAGCAATGTTAGTAGCATAATTGCCTTTGGTGCAGAAGGCTGTGAATTCTACTTCCACACCATTTAGATGGAGTGCTGATATTACAGTGCCCTTTCAATTGCTGATTATTCGGTGCATTTTAAGGGGGCTAGGGTTCAGCACTCCTGAGTGTGTCCTCCTTTGTGTGAGATGCCCAGTAACTATGCATCTGTTCTTGGTTTGTCAGTCATTCCCTATTCTCCGTTGCCTGTTACAGTGCATTTTATTCAGAAACAAAGTATTACAGTACTTCATCCAGAAAGTGCAATAAAGTTAAATAAGACCTCTGCTGATCATAGTTTTGAAAGCTCTCGAGCTTATGCTTCAGTTAGTGGTCGTTTTCTGTGCCTGTGAAATGTTGAACTCAAGCAGAAACAGAACATGTTAACTATTGAAATGAAGCTCAAAGCGTTGGAACGTATTGATAATGGCGAATCTGTAAATCCGATATGTGCCTAATTGAATGTTGGATAAAGTACTGTGAATGACTGGCGTAGAAACCAAAAATCCTTTCAATATTTCAGTAAGCAAATAAATTCGGAAAAGGTGCTTTTAAGAAGGTACACTATAAAGAAGCCAAAAAATGAAGTTATTCATGCCGTGTTATGGATATGATTCACACAAGAACAACAAAGAGGAACACCTCTGAGTGGGCTGATTTTGAAAGAAAAGGCAATGCAGTTGCACAAGAAAGTCAACAGCGGGGAAGAATTCTTTACCAGCGAGGGATAGTTTTCATGACATAAAAAGTGCCAAGGAATTCATTATCTAGGTGTTTCTGGCAAGAAATTGTCAGATCATCAAAATGCTGCAAGTGAATTTTCCCAGAAATTTTTAGACAGTTAGAGCGTCTTCTGTGTGGCGACATGTGTGAATGGGCGTTCCTTTGCTGAAGGTTGTGCTTTAGTCCCGGCAAGCCAGTACGTAAAAATCTACTGCCAGTCATTAGTGGACCGGAGTTCCGCTGTGGTGACCCCTAACCGGGAAAAGCTGAAAGACACAAACAAAATACAGAAAGAAAACCCTACTCCTGAACAAATCTACAGCTTGGATGAAACAGGCTTTAAATTTTAAACTTCTTCCATCAAAAATGCTAGCAGCATCACAAGAAACATTCGGTACTGGTTTCAGAATGAATAAAGAGAGAATCACTGTGGTTGTTTGTACAAATGCTGCTGGGAGTTACAAACTGACCCTTTTCGTTGTAGGTAAATAAGCCAAGCCCAGCACATTTAAAAATGTAAATTTCAGTAGGCTACCAGTTTGCCATAAAGCCCAGAGGTCAGCTTGGATGGGTTCTTTTTATTTAAAGAATGTTTTTCAACTGAATTTGTTCCAAACGTTAAGGCTCATTTGACGCGGTTACAATTACCATTAAAGGCTCTTGTCCTTGACAGTGTTCCAATAGATCCCACCGGACTGTCTTCTGATGATGTCAAAGTGATGTTTTTACCACCTGGTGTTACATCTTTGGTGCAACCTATGGATCAAGGCGTGATAATTAGTATGAAAAGCATTACAGAAGAAAACTTGTTTCAGAAATTCTTGAGAGAACTGCTAGTGAAGAAATGAAATTCACTGAAGCCCTTAAGCAAATTAACATTAAGGATGTAATTTACATGTTGGCTTCTACTTTTGATAAAATGTCGTCATCAAGGGTGGTGAAGTTATGAAGAAAACTATGACCTGATTTCAAAAAGTTAACTGCAAACTGGTATCTGCACAAGAAGGTTTTACAGACCAGAACAACATGGCCTTAAGCTCAATGCCAAAAAATGTGTCATCATCCCCTTTGGAAAAACCTGGTTCCCATGAATTGCCACATTGATGGTAGTCCACTGAACACATAAGATGGTTGTCCACTGAACACATAAGATGTTACAAGAGATCTGGGAACACAGGTTGACAGCAACCTCTGTTTTGATCACCACATTGCCACTGTGGTCAGAAAGTCCTTCTATGTGGCACATCTCACTACTAAGGGTTTTGCATCCAGGAAGAAAGAGATCATTGTCTCCCTGTACTTTTCCCTCATTAGGCCAGTCATTGAGTACAATGCCCCATTTGGCATGTACCTCACTAAACACCTGCAACAACTGGAGAGGCTGCAAAAGTACCTCACAAAGAGGATCCTAGGCCTTAAACACTTGTCCTATATGGACAGACTCAAAAACAACTATTTTCTGTCTCATATCACCTACTTAGAGGCGATCTCTGCTTGACTTACAAAGCCACGTCTGACCCAGCTCTGTTAGAAATACTACATCTAAAGAAATCCCAATCCCTCCGCACCACACACTCCAGAGACCTCAACCTCGTTACCACAATTAACAGAACATGCTGGGGGGGACAGGTTCATAACCTAGAGACTGCCCATGCTATGGAACAGACTTCCCATACATGTCAAGCAGAGCACCTAACTGACCTTCTTCACGAGAAATCTTGATGAGTGGATGGGAAACAGAAAATTCATCCCGGGGATAACACCAGTGGCTCTACTCGACAGAAGCACTGGGAACTAAGGTTGGGTGGCACTATGCCAGGGTAATCCTGCGGCTAGGCTTGTAAAGGCCCCAGGGCCATTAGTCTAGTACACACCTATGAACATTGCTGTGCTTATCGATTTTAACAGTTATATCAGTTCAAAGACTTGGAAGAAAAGGACATCGATCAGTGGGTTATAGGCAGTAACATGCTAGAAAATGAAGTGTTAACAGATGATGATGAAGTAGTTATTCAAGGAGAAATGGCAGAAGAAGAACTAAAGAACTCAGAAGCTATGAGTAGAGGTGACGTTTGCAAAAGAATAAGTCACTCGGAAGGAAAGAAAGCTCTTGAAAATGCGTTGAGATATATTGAACAGCAAAACAATTCTTCTGCCATTGATATTATTTCTGTAAAAAAGTAGCATGATTTTGCTTCAAAGCAAGAATTGCAATAAAAAAAATTCAAATTACTGATTTTTGTCAACTAAATAAATGTTGCTCCAGCCTATGGTCTGGTCCCAGCTAGACTGGATAAGAGGACGTCTGCTGTATCTCTGTACTGCCCGCAGTTGTCCCCTTTGTTCTTGTACACTGACACGAGTATGCTTATTCTCCTGTCATCTGGGATACACCTTTCTCTCCACACTGCTATGAGTACCCTTAGGAGCCATTTCTCCCCTATCTCACTTAGCATCTTTATTATATCTGCTGAGACTTCATCTGAGCCTGCTGCTTACCCCTTGACATCATCTTCCTTAGTGCTGTTCTTACTTCTTCTAGGATGGGCTCCTCTTCTTCTCTCATCGTAGGCTATGTTTGGGGCAGTACAGCTTCTGTGGAGTTTTCTTCATTGAGAAGTTGCTGGAAGTACTCCTTCTGTCTGCCTTTGATGTCTTTTGGACTGGTGAGCAGGTTGTTGTTGGCATCCCTTACAAACGGTGTTTGACTATCTTCTTTATCTTTGTGTTGCAGCCTGATACAGTATCTTTGTGGCACCTACTGAGTCACTTTCTAGAATTTGGTACAGTGCCTCTGATGCCCTCTTTGAGATTGCAGCTCCTTTCTTAGCTTCTTTGTTAGTCAGCCATGATTCCTTCCTATCCTGGTCCGTTTATTCTGTCTCCCACTTTTTCCTGCACTCCTTCTATTGCTGACTTTCTGGATTCCACTGCCATCTGTCCTTCTGTACCTTGTTTCCATACCCGGCTCAGGCACATATCTGTTCTATAGTCCTCACACAAGTGGTTTTGAGGTATTTTTATTTTTACATTTGTTAACTGGGTTAGACTGACTGGGCCCAGAGACCCCTTTTTTCAGCGGAGCTCTGAGGAGAAAAGCTCCAGGAAAGTAATTTAAAAAATAAGAAAAAGCTAATAATTCAAGTTGTAAGATAGATACTTAACAGCACAAAAACAGAGGGATATATACAATACGAATATGACCTCTGATTATTCTCTGTACTGCACCTGCAATGTTCATTGTATACATTAATTTTTGTATATGTGATTTTGTTTGTTTCCTTGGAGCTCATCTCCCCGGGCCTCTACTGAAAGTGGACATAAATCCAGTTAGACTAGCCCGGTCAACAAATGTAAAATAAATGCAAAATAAATATACAAGGCAAAAGTAAAGTATTTTGAGAATGCAGTAGCAGTATGTTTGAGAAATTTGATTAGCATTAAGTTATTTACATGGAATGTAGGAATGCCTAAAATAAAAAAAAAATTCAGAGTGACATTATGGCATAGTACAACAAATATGCTTTAACACCATAGGTACTAACTGCAGAGAGATATATATGTATATAATATATGTAGACAGTTTAGGTCGATACCAGGCAGGTATGTTAACTGAGAGAAGAAGAAAAATTAATTAGGTAATTTCCTGACAAGTACAAATCCATGCCTGTTGGAAATTAATTTTTAGTTGCTTTTTGAATTTGCCACTTTTGGCAGTGGAGTGAAGGGGCAATGGAAGGTTGTTCCATGAGGATGCAATTGAATGACTGCAAAGTATTTTTCTAATATTTTTGTTTGGTTTGGTCACCTGCAGAAGGTTTTGTTGTGTGCTTCTGAGGTCATGATTGGGTCTCTAGGGTGTAATTATGGAGGTAAGGGCAGGACAAGAGTTGGAGCTCTTTAGGATGCTGTGTGCAAATTTGTGGTTGTGATATTTGAAGCATGTGGGGGAGCTCAGGCCATCTTAAGCTTTTTATGGGATATGGGATTTGTAGTTATTACTGGCTGTGAATCTGGCTATCTTGTTATAGGTTGTTTTATAGTTTGGTTAAGAGATTTTTTTGAGGTTAGAAAATATGGGAGCATCACATGGTAGGGATGGTAGAATAAATGTTTGAGCCAGTATAGGTCTAGAGTTGTTAGGTATATATTTGTTGTTGCGGTATAGAAGACCTAGTTTTTGATTGGACGTTTTGATACAGTTTAAGATATGTAGGTCGAATTTTAATTGGTCATCTATAGTAACTCCAGGCAATTTAGCCAAGCGGATGGAGCAGTTGTATAGCGGTAGCATTGTCACCTCACATCAAGAGGTTCTCCAGTTCGATTCTCAGCTGGAGTGTCTTGTGTGTGGAGTCCGCATGTCCTCCCTGTGTTCGTGTGGGTTGCTCTGGTTTCCTCCCACGTTACAAAGACATACATATGGAGCATTTCTCCCTAGGCCTCCACTGAAAATTGGCTTTGTTCCATATCAGACTTTCCTGATAAACAAATGCTAAATAAAAAATGAATAAATAATTTGGTGTTTGAGTTGGTAGTGATAACTGTGTTATCTAAGGATGAGATGGTGAAGTTGTCTGTAGCTGGATTGAGGTTTTTGGAAGGAAAAGGAGAAGCCTGGTCTTTTTGGGGTTCAGAAGCAAGTTGTTTTCAGTTAGCCATTGTTCTACTAGGTGCAGAGATTGTTGAGTGACAGTGTGGAGATTTTGTATATTGTTGGAGGTGTTAATAATTGAGGAATCGTCTGTGTACTGTATTAAGGTAGAATGGGGGCAGGAGACCTGAAGGTTATTTGTAAATATATTAAAAAGTATTAGGCCCAGGATAGAACCCTGGGGAACTCCGATCTTAAGACAGAGAGGGAAGAAGGATGTTTCCATCTGACAGACTGATATCTGTTTGAGAGATAGCTGTTAAACCAAGAGGTAGTGGAGGTAGAGAGTTGTAGGCTGGAAAGTTTGTTTAAGAGGATGGGATGGGAATGGTATCAAATGCTTTGGATAGGTCAAGGAATAGAGCTGATACAAGTTTGTTGTTATCTCTGGCCTGGGCAATGTTGTGTGTGAAAGATAGGAAGGCAATGGTAGTACTGTGCGAGGGTCGAAAACCGTGCTGTGTGGGTCTACTTAGGTTTGCCTGTAAGAGGTGGTTTAATATTTGTGTATGTATACCTTTTTCCAGTATCTTGGATAAGGTGGGGGGGTATGGCATTAGACCTGTAATTTGAGGGTTCTGTAGAATTTCCCCCATTGTGGAGCGGTATTATGAAGAATTGTTTCCAGATATCTGGTCCTGTATTTTCTTGGATGGATCTATTAATAAGTATAGAAACAGGGTTTGCTACGGTTGTGGCTACATGTTTGAGAAGTAATGGAGGGAGTTTGTCAGCTGATGGGGAACAGGGTTTGAGTTTAAGAAGTGATCTGATGAAGGAAGTTGGTACGGCTGCTAGGGAGAACGAGGGAAGAGATGGAGTCGTAATATCAAGTGTTTCTAGTTTAGTAAGCTTTTCTGTTGTTTTGATGAAAAAGTTGTTCAATAGGGTTGCAGTTTCATTAGAAGGTTTGTTAGGGAAGGGATTTGCTGAAGAGGGGTTCCCTGGCGATAGTAATTTGTTTATTTAGTGCCAGAATTTATTTGGGTTGGAATATGGGTTGCTCAGAGATTTTTTTGACCTAGTAGGACCTGCTTTTTTACTGACAAAAAAACAAAACTAGTGAAAACAAAAAAGAGAGCGGATTTGTAGAACTAAACTCCTTTATTGATAAGCGCTTTCATTGGCAAAAGGTAAGCCAACTTTTTCAGACCATCAAAAAACATACAAGATACAATCCCATGTGAAAAGGAATGCCCTTTATACACAGTGTTAGTCTAATCAAGCAATCAATTAATTAAGTAAAAAACAATCAACAATAAGAAATCACAAGTAACCATTTGTTTGCTGAACCAGAGATTTGTTTTACATGGGTTTTTCTAAAATCAGTAAACCTTAGACAATAAACTTTCTCAAGCCTAGTTTATCTCAATATTAAAAATACCAAATCACCTAGCCTTGTGATAGTAATATATTTACTTTAAAATTACTAAATTTTTAAAACTATGTATATTAAAATATCCTAAATTGATCTATTTATTCAAAAAGGCCTGTAATGCTTATCTAGCTAAGGCTTTTATTTTGAGTAAACATTTGATAGATACATATTCATTTAAACCCGGCATAATATAAGCCATGGTACGGATCTGCCATGCCAATTCTATTTCCTCGAGTTTAAGTTGCCATGGACCACCCCTGCTGTTATGTTCTACTTTTTGCAAGACAATAAAACTGAACTTATGGTGTGGGTGATGTCCTTCATGGATGCATCTGCAGTCATAACAAATGAGTTGTCCTGTCGTCAGGCAGCCCTTCGGTCGGCCGGATTCCAAAGTCTGGGTCCGGCTTCGGCTGATGTCGCACTTCACCCGACGCCATCTCTGCGGGTCTTGGGGTATAAAGGCATCAGCCGACGCCATTTTCCTCAGTCTTTCTTGCCGCGTGGCGCCCGAAGCAGAAGCTGTTCGCAAGTGCCGGTCGGTCAAATCCAGAGATTACTACTACCGAATACTACTTCAAGACTTCTAAAAGCTAAGTACCCGCTGGGGACTCTTTCTTGCCTCAGCCGATGTCAGAAAAAGTCAATAACTGTTTAACTTGTGGGAAACAAATACCTCATAAAGATTTCCACTCTTACTGTCTGCCTTGCTTAGGCCCAGACCACGACGTAGCAGCCTGTTCGCCTGTGCTTCCTTCAACCGACGAACGCTTAGGCGCCGGTCGGAGTTTGCTGAACAATTTTTCGCTCAGATTTTGCTTACATTATGCCGCCGGATCCTCCGACTACCCAAATTATTAAAAACGCAAAGAAAAGACCGACACTCGCGGTCCGCGGTTTCGGCCGAAACCACGGTTAAGCAAGCCGCGAGTGTCTCGGTTTCGGCTGAAACCGAGAAAACTGGTCAATATTCAGCCGAATCCATGACTACTACTGAGGCTCCTGCTACCTTACTTGAATCGGCCTCAGAAATTTTGCCTACAACTGTGGTTCCTAGTGATTTATCAGACACCATCCCTTTGGATGTCTCTACCCCAGCACGTGGTGCTGCTAGGCCTCCTGCATCCATGTCTATTAAGGCCTTTGCTAGGGCTAAAGCAGCCAAAACTGCTAAGTCTGTGCCTGTTAAGCCCCCCTCTCACAGGCCCAGTTCCAGTTCCCATATGCTTACTCTGGCAGAAGATTTAATATCCTTAATTAGGGGATCCCAATCTCACCCAGACAGGGCCTCTCAACCCCCAGAAAAAAGACCTAGAGCAGAGCCCCCCGAGCCAGTGTCCACTGATGATTCTGGATGACTCAAACATTACAGACCAGCCAGAGGCTCCTTTTTCTACTTATGAAGATTCCGATGCTGAAGAATCCATTCCAGCTGCCTCTCCACCAGAGGAATTTTCCTTTGGGGAAACCTTACATGCCATGAGAGAACAATTCCAATGGCAGGGACAAGATTTCTCAGATTCAAGAAAAAGGCTTAGGACTTTTCTGCACTTACCACAACATAGGCCCTTAGCTATACCTCCTGTACTGCCTGTTGTGGATGATGCATTTAATGATGTTTGCACTGCTCCTGATTCTTTACCTCCAGCCCCTGCCAAACCAGATAGATTTTACAGGGTGCCAGACACTCATCACCACCTATACAAGGCTCCACTTGCAGACCCCAAACTATATCCCAGGGGCCTAAGGCAGTAGCCTCGACCACAGCAAAAAACCCTACTCATTCTGAAAGGGAATCCAGGTCCTTAGAGAGATGGGGGAAAAAGTTTACACCTCTGCTACTCTCTCAGCTAGAGCTTTAAACTGTCAGTTTCATATGATCCAATACCAAGAGTTTATGCTTGATCAGTTAACTAAAAACTGTCCTCTGATGAATCCTTAGATAAGAAATATGTATTAGAAATGGTGAATAACATCCAACAGGTTAGTAACCATTCCTTAAAATGTGGCTATGATGCACTGGAGGCTTCATTTAGATCAGCCATGACTGGCACAGTGATAAGAAGGCATGCATGGTTGAAAGAACAGGTCTTACCGGATCATGTTAAAGCAAAGCTATTAGATGCTCCTATGGATAAGGCCAGTCTATTTGGTACACCTGCCCAGCAAGTAATGAAGAAAATGGAAGAAAAGGCAAAATCTGTACAAACAGTTAAAGATTTCTTACAGGTTCAGCCCCCAAGGTTTAGCAGGAACTGGCCTGCCAAAAATTGGTCCTTTCCTGACTCCACAAGATCCCAAAGAGGCAGGAATAGACGCTCTAGAGGCAGAAATCAATCCAGAGGAGGTGCCTACAGAGGACGACAGTGGCAAGGCAATAACCGAGGCACAGACACAACCACTGCCACTGCAACAGGACAATCACAGTGACTTGGCTCTGACACTGCCTACCAGGGAGCAAATAGCAGCACCTTTAGGCGGAAAGTTAGCCTTATTTTCGAAAAATTGGCACTATATCACAAAAGACAAGTGGATTTTGCAAACCATAGACCAAGGCTACCGGTTCCACTTCCACACCTTACCAGTAAAAAGAGGAATGCCAAACCTACCTCCAAATCAAAAAAATAGAAGCTCTACAGCAGATAGCGGAATTATCAAAGATGAGAGCTGTGGAAAGAGTACCAATTACAGAACAGGGCAAAGGATTCTACTCCAGACTCTTCCTAGTACCAAGAAAAGAGAAAAGTTGGAGACCTATTCTCGACCTGTCCGTCTTAAACACATACATCATTGTCCCAAAATTCAAAATGCTGACCCTACAGCAACTCCTTCCCATGCTGGGCAAGGAGTGTTGGCTGGTAACTCTAGATCTCAAGGAGGCATACCTGCACGCCCCCATTCGACCAAATTGCAGAAGATACCTCAGATTTCTTGCAGGATCAGAGCATTATCAATTCTCAGCATTGCCCTTTGGCTTATCTACTGCCCAGAGTATTCACAAAATGCCTGGCATCAGTAATCGCCACTGCAGACTACAGGGAATCCAAATTTATCCATACCTGGACGACTGCCTGTTACAAGCGGACAACAAAAGCAAGCTGACAACAGATTTACAAAGGGTCATTTACTTGCTACAAGCCCTGGGATACACAGTCAATTTACAAAAGTCAAGGCTGATACCATCCCAAACAAGAACATTCTTGGGCTGAATTGGACACAGTAAAACAAATGGCATTCCTAACTACAGAAAACAAAAGAGCTCCTCTTTACTTCTTGGCATTAACAAAACAGAACAAACTAACAGCAAGAAAAGTTCTGCAGGCCTTGGGCTTCATGGCATCATGCATAATCTTGGTCCCACATGCCAGACTGCATATGAGAAAGCTACAGTGGTACCTAAAGAATTTATGGTCTCAGCACAGGCACAGCTTAGAAACAGAAATCCCACTAATCCCATGCCTAAAACAGGAGTTCCTATGGTGGGCTCAAGCATGCCAGTCAAACCCAGGCTTACCCTTCCACAACTTTCGAAAGCAAGCCAAACCATCACAACGGACGCCTCAGACCTAGGATGGGGCGACATGCTGGACAAATGCATACAAGGATTGTGGACTCAAGACCAGCTGCACCTGCACATAAACCAAAAGAAATGCTGGCAGTAAAACTGGCAATCCAAACATTCAGACCATTCCTCAAAGAAGGCCATTTGATGATAAGGACAGACAACACCACAGTCATGTGGTACATCAACAAACAGGGAGGCACTCATTCATACCCCTATGCAGAATGACTTTGGACCTTTGGAATCTGGCTCTCAGCTACAACATCCAGTTACAGGCAATATTTGTGCCGGGAAAAGAGAACACCCTAGCAGACATGTTAAGCAGAAACACCTCGGATGCTCACGAATGGATGCTACACCCGGACATCTTCAAGGCCATCACAAAGAAATGGGGAATGCCACAAATAGATCTATTCGCTTCCCCACTCAATCACCAGCTCAAAAAATTATGCACAAGGACATTCCACCCACTTGCATGGAAGGTGGACTCTCTATCCTTCAGCTGGACAGGCCTGACAGCATATGCATTTCCACCTCTTCCCTTGATACACAAGGTACTACTGAAAATCAAAGAGGAACGTCCAAGGATAATCCTGATAGCTCCAATTGGCCAAGACAACACTGGTACCCACTGCTGAGGAGCATGTCTCGGGAAAGAATGTGGTCAATACCCCTGATGCCTTTGATGTTAACTCAGAACAACTACAACATCATGCATCCAAACCTAAAAACCTTGCAACTGACTGCCTGGAACATCACATAGCAGCAACTAACCCAGACCTTTCACAAAGGGTTAAAGACATTATCCTTGAAGCCCGCAGACCTTCAACAAGAAGGAACTATGCAGGAAAATGGAAAAGGTTTGTCATTTGGAGTACTGAAAGAGGAAAAGATGTGTCAACATAGATATTGCTAACATTCTGGAGTACTTGGCAGAGCTTCTACATACAGGCCTGTCCTACTCCTCCATCAAGATACATGCATCAGCTATTTCAGCAGAATACAGCTTCGATCCACCTGTCTTTTCGCATCCTCTACTCAGGCAGTTCCTCAGAGGGATCAAGAATGTAAAACCTCCTAGGAAACCACCATTACCAGCATGGGACTTGAACTTTGAGTTAGAAAAGTTGACACTCCCCCCGCTTGAACCAGCAGCAACAGCAGATCAGCAACACCTGTCATGGAAAACTGCTTCCCTACTGGCAATTACCTCAGCAAGGAGGGTTTCGAACTACAGGCCTTAATGGCAGTGCAACCCTTCCTAATCTTCCATCAAGATAGGGTGTCCATGAGAACTAATCCTACATTTATGCCTAAGGTGGTATCCAGAGTGTCTTTAAACCAGGCAATCCACCTACCTACCTTCTTTCCCAATCCACAAAACAGGGGAGAAAGACTACTGCATACCTTGGATGTACATAGACAGTTACGCTTACTACCTGACAGAACCAAAAGTAACAGAAAACAGACCAGCTTTTAGTAGCCTATGCAACAGGAAGGGAAGGAAAAGCAATTTCCAAACAGACAATCTCCAAATGGATAGGAAATTGCATAAGATTCTGTTACTCCTACCATGGAAAACCAATTCCACAGAACATAAGACCTCACTCTACAAGGGCTACAGCCACTACCACAGCTTTCTTACGAGGAGTGGCAACCAAGGACATTATTGAGGCGGCTACTTGGACCTCCGTGCATACATTTGCCAAGCATTATACTTTACATCTCTACTCTAGATCCCGAGCAGGGTTTGCCACTGCTGTACTTCAAGGGATCCTAACTACACCATAATTTTTCTTCCTCCACCCCTAGTTTGGCTATGGTATTCTACCCATTTGTTATGACTGCAGATGCATCCATGAAGGACATAGTACAGTTTTGTACCTACCATAAATGTAGATGTCCGAACTGGATAGCATCTGCAGTCAGGATTACCCACCCTCCTTCCCCTCTGTGGTACTCCTAGGGTATTTACCCTCCTAATAGCTAGCTGGGGGGAGTCTCTTATGGTGTATTTGTTTGTATATATGTACATACATGCTTATTTTTGTGTTTGCCTTCTGCTTTTTGTAAACATTGGCATTTCTCCAAAATTTAGCCTTCCAAGAGGGCAACTGGCATCTGGGGCAAGAAACACTGAGGAATGGCGCCGGCTGATGCCTTTATACCCGAAGAGCAGCAGAGATGACGTCGGGTGAAGTGCGACATCAGCCGGGCCGACCCAGACTTTGGAACTGCCGATCAAGGGCTGCCTGACGACAGGACAACCCATTTGTTATGACTGCAGATGCTATCCAGTTCGGACATCTACATTTATGGTAGGTACAAAACTGTACTTTTTAGTATATACCTTGCTAGGGCATTTGTACTGATCTGCCTATCAATGCTATATTGATGCTTGTATATCCTTTGCTTGAACTTATGGTCTGGGTGTTTTATTATACGCCTTGCTAGGGCATTTGTACTGATCTGCCTATCAATGCTATATTGATGCTCGTATATCCTTTGCTTGAACTTATGGTCTGGGTGTTTTATTATACGCCTTGCTAGGGCATTAGTACTGATCTGCCTATCAATGCTGTATTGATGCTCGTATATCCTTTGCTTGAACTTATGGTCTGGGTGTTTTATTATATGCCTTGCTAGGGCATTTGTACTGATCTGCCTATCCATGCTGTACTGATGCTCGTATATCCTTTGCTTGAACTTATGGTCTGGGTGTTTTACTATATGCCTTGCTAGGGCATTTGTACTGATCTGCCTATCGATGCTGTATCGATGCTCGTATATCCTTTGCTTGAACTTATGGTCTGGGTGTTTTATTACACGCCTTGCTAAGGCATTTGTACTGATCTGCCTATCAATGCTGTATTGATGCTCGTATATCCTTTGCTTGAACTTATGGTCTGGGTGTTTTATTATATGCCTTGCTAGGGCATTTGTACTGATCTGCCTATCCATGCTGTACTGATGCTCGTATATCCTTTGCTTGAACTTATGGTCTGGGTGTTTTATTATACGCCTTGCTAGGACATTTGTACTGATCTGCCTATCCATGCTGTATTGATGCTCGTATATCCTTTGCTTGAACTTATGGTCTGGGTGTTCTATTATATGCCTTGCTAGGGCATTTGTACTGATCTGCCTATCCATGCTGTACTGATGCTCGTATATCCTTTGCTTGAACTTATGGTCTGGGTGTTTTATTATACGCCTTGCTAGGGCATTTGTACTGATCTGCCTATCGATGCTGTATCGATGCTCGTATATCCTTTGCTTGAGCTTATGGTCTGGGTGTTTTATTATATGCCTTGCTAGGGCATTTGTACTGATCTGCCTATCAGTGCTGTACTGATGCTCGTATATCCTTTGCTTGAACTTATGGTCTGGGTGTTTTATTATATGCCTTGCTAGGGCATTTGTACTGATCTGCCTATCAGTGCTGTACTGATGCTCGTATATCCTTTGCTTGAGCTTATGGTCTGGGTGTTTTATTATACGCCTTGCTAGGGCATTTGTACTGATCTGCCTATCAGTGCTGTACTGATGCTCGTATATCCTTTGCTTGAGCTTATGGTCTGGGTGTTTTATTATATGCCTTGCTAGGGCATTTGTACTGATCTGCCTATCCATGCTGTACTGATGCTCGTATATCCTTTGCTTGAACTTATGGTCTGGGTGTTTTATTATATGCCTTGCTAGGGCATTTGTACTGATCTGCCTATCAATGCTGTATCGATGCTCGTATATCCTTTGCTTGAACTTATGGTCTGGGTGTTTTATTACACGCCTTGCTAGGGCATTTGTACTGATCTGCCTATCGATGCTGTATCGATGCTCGTATATCCTTTGCTTGAACCTATGGTCTGGGTGTTTTATTACACGCCTTGCTAGGGCATTTGTACTGATCTGTCTATCCATGCTGTATCGATGCTCGTACATCCTTTGCTTGAACTTATGGTCTGGGTGTTTTATTATACGCCTTGCTAGGGCATTTGTACTGATCTGCCTATCCATGCTGTACTGATGCTCGTATATCCTTTGCTTGAACTTATGGTCTGGGTGTTTTATTATACGCCTTGCTAGGGCATTTGTACTGATCTGCCTATCGATGCTGTATCGATGCTCGTATATCCTTTGCTTGAGCTTATGGTCTGGGTGTTTTATTATATGCCTTGCTAGGGCATTTGTACTGATCTGCCTATCGATGCTATATTGATGCTCGTATATCCTTTGCTTGAACTTATGGTCTGGGTGTTCTATTATATGCCTTGCTAGGGCATTTGTACTGATCTGCCTATCAATGCTATATTGATGCTCGTATATCCTTTGCTTGAACTTATGGTCTGGGTGTTTTATTACACGCCTTGCTAGGGCATTTGTACTGATCTGCCTATCGATGCTGTATCGATGCTCGTATATCCTTTGCTTGAACTTATGGTCTGGGTGTTTTATTATACGCCTTGCTAGGGCATTTGTACTGATCTGCCTATCCATGCTGTACTGATGCTCGTATATCCTTTGCTTGAACTTATGGTCTGGGTGTTTTATTATACGCCTTGCTAGGACATTTGTACTGATCTGCCTATCCATGCTGTATTGATGCTCGTATATCCTTTGCTTGAGCTTATGGTCTGGGTTTTTATACGCCTTGCTAGGACATTTGTACTGATCTGCCTATCCATGCTGTATTGATGCTCGTATATCCTTTGCTTGAGCTTATGGTCTGGGTGTTTTATTATACGCCTTGCTAGGGCATTTGTACTGATCTGCCTATCAGTGCTGTACTGATGCTCGTATATCCTTTGCTTGAGCTTATGGTCTGGGTGTTTTATTATATGCCTTGCTAGGGCATTTGTACTGATCTGCCTATCGATGCTGTATCGATGCTCGTATATCCTTTGCTTGAACTTATGGTCTGGGTGTTTTATTACACGCCTTGCTAGGGCATTTGTACTGATCTGCCTATCGATGCTCGTATATCCTTTGCTTGAACTTATGGTCTGGGTGTTTTATTACACGCCTTGCTAGGGCATTTGTACTGATCTGCCTATCCATGCTGTATCGATGCTCGTACATCCTTTGCTTGAACTTATGGTCTGGGTGTTTTATTATACGCCTTGCTAGGGCATTTGTACTGATCTGCCTATCCATGCTGTACTGATGCTCGTATATCCTTTGCTTGAACTTATGGTCTGGGTGTTTTATTATACGCCTTGCTAGGGCATTTGTACTGATCTGCCTGTCGATGCTATATCGATGCTCGTATATCCTTTGCTTGAGCTTATGGTCTGGGTGTTTTATTATACGGCTTGCTAGGGCATTTGTACTGATCTGCCTATCGGTGCTGTACTGATGCTCGTATATCCTTTGCTTGAACTTATGATCTGGGTGTTTTATTATACGCCTTGCTAGGGCATTTGTACTGATCTGCCTATCCATGCTGTACTGATGCTCGTATATCCTTTGCTTGAGCTTATGGTCTGGGTGTTTTATTATACGCCTTGCTAGGGCAGATCAGTACAAATGCCCTAGCATTTGTACTGATGCTCGTATATCCTTTGCTTGAACTTATGGTCTGGGTGTTTTATTATACGCCTTGCTAGGGCATTTGTACTGGTCTGCCTATCCATGCTGTACTGATGCTCGTATATCCTTTGCTTGAACTTATGGTCTGGGTGTTTTATTACACGCCTTGCTAGGGCATTTGTACTGATCTGCCTATCAGTGCTGTACTGATGCTTGTATATCCTTTGCTTGAACTTATGGTCTGGGTGTTTTATTATACGCCTTGCTAGGGCATTTGTACTGATCTGCCTATCAGTGCTGTACTGATGCTCGTATATCCTTTGCTTGAACTTATGGTCTGGGTGTTTTATTATACGCCTTGCTAGGGCATTTGTACTGATCTGCCTATCCATGCTGTACTGATGCTCGTATATCCTTTGCTTGAACTTATGGTCTGGGTGTTTTATTATACGCCTTGCTAGGGCATTTGTACTGATCTGCCTATCCATGCTGTATCGATGCTCGTATATCCTTTGCTTGAACTTATGGTCTGGGTGTTTTATTACACGCCTTGCTAGGGCATTTGTACTGATCTGCCTATCCATGCTGTACTGATGCTCGTATATCCTTTGCTTGAACTTATGGTCTGGGTGTTCTATTATATGCCTTGCTAGGGCATTTGTACTGATCTGCCTATCCATGCTGTACTGATGCTCGTATATCCTTTGCTTGAACTTATGGTCTGGGTGTTTTATTATACGCCTTGCTAGGGCATTTGTACTGATCTGCCTATCCATGCTGTACTGATGCTCGTATATCCTTTGCTTGAACTTATGGTGTGGGTGTTTTATTATACGCCTTGCTGGGGCATTTGTACTGATCTGCCTATCCATGCTGTATTGATGCTCGTATATCCTTTGCTTGAACTTATGGTCTGGGTGTTTTATTACACGCCTTGCTAGGGCATTTGTACTGATCTGCCTATCCATGCTGTATCGATGCTCGTACATCCTTTGCTTGAACTTATGGTCTGGGTGTTTTATTATACGCCTTGCTAGGGCATTTGTACTGGTCTGCCTATCGGTGCTGTATCGATGCTCGTATATCCTTTGCTTGAACTTATGGTCCGGGTGTTTTATTATACGCCTTGCTAGGGCATTTGTACTGGTCTGCCTATCGGTGCTGTATCGATGCTCGTATATCCTTTGCTTGAACTTATGGTCCGGGTGTTTTATTATACGCCTTGCTAGGGCATTTGTACTGATCTGCCTATCGGTGCTGTATCGATGCTCGTATATCCTTTGATTGAGCTCCCGTTCTGTTTTTCCGATGTAGTTAATTAGACTAACACTGTGTATAAAGGGCATTCCTTTTCACATAGGATTGTATCTTTTATGTTTTTTGATGGTCTGAAGAAGTTGGCTTAGCTTTTGCCAACGAAAGCGCTTACCAATAAAGGACCTGCTTTTTTGTTTGGTTGCAAAGCTGTTTATATAAGTTGCGGTGGAAAGTTGATTTTTTTTCTGTGCTCTCCAGGCACTGTCTCTTTTGTTCATAAGTGATCGAGTTGCCTGGTTTAGCCATGGTGTATAATTACATGTTAGCCTAATTTTTCTGCTGGGAGCCAGGGTATTAAGAGTTTCTAGGAATAAATTGTTGAAGCTTTGGACAGCCTCATCAAGGGGTAATGTGTGTAGGAATGACCAGTTTACAGTAGACTAATTCGTTTAGGGTGACAGGGTTGTAGTTTTTAAGGTTACGAGACTCTTTTTGTATTGGTGGCTCTTGTTAAGATTGGGAGAGTGTCTTACTACTGAGTTAAGGAGGTGGTCGCTAAGGGAGCTAGGTAGGCTGGAAGGGTTATGATAGCACTGGGGGTTGGATACTAATAACCGAGCTGTTCTGGGAATTTTCTTGTTGGTGAGTGGGTGCAGTGATCAGCTGGGTAAAGCCATAAAGGTTTATAGAGTAGCTAGGGGCTGCAGTCTTAACAAGGTTCCAGTCAATATTCATATCCCCAAGGATGATGGTTTCATAGGGAATGGATATAGAAATCCAAGAAAGAAACTGCTAGAGTGTGGGAATGTTTTTACCTGGGGGTTAAGTATTTTGTGTTGAATGCTGCCACTCTTCTTCAACTCCACGTATTTCCTTCACTTCTTGGGGTGCGAGAGCCTTGAGTAATTCCTTGAACTATTGTACTTTCTCTCCAGTCAGGTTCCAGGTCTTCAGCCTGGTCTCTGTTGATCTTAGAGGCTTCTCTGACCATTGCTTGCAGCTGATTGTGGCAACCAGTGGTTTGTACTGTGGGCTGACTGTTGCACTAGGGATGACTTTGCAGTCACTGATTGTACCTCAGTGCCTTTTCCTTACTAGGATGAAGTCTACCAGAGTTGCATGTTTGCTACTCTTGTATGTGATTGTGTGACTCTCTCTCTTTCTGAGACATGTGTTGGCTACTATCAAACCATTTGCCAGACAGAAGTCTAGAATGGCTTCTCCTTCTTTATTCCTGTTGCCCCACCCATGTGGACCCACGCAGTCCTCATATCCTGTTCTGTCCATCCCAATATGTGCATTCAAGTCACCCATTATCAACAACAATATATGTTGCCCTGTTTTATCTAGGCCCTGCAACTGCTGTATGAATACACTCTCTTCCTCACTATCACAACCCTGCTGTAGGGCATAGGCTGAGATTATGAATATTGCCTAATCGTTGTACTGGAGTCTGATTGCCACGAGTCTGTCACTAATTCTGATAACATCCCTCACTGCCTTCTGAAGCATCTTTCTCACCACAATTCCCACACCATTTCTAGCCTGTCCTCCTGAGTAGTAGACTCTGGATCCCAAGCCAAGTGGCTTTGCTGCACTGCCCTTCCATCTTGTCTCTTGGATACATAGTATGTCCAGCCTCCTCTGTATCATCATGTCATCCACTTCCAAGCTACATCTATCAGTGAACCTACACTGACTGTATGAATTATTAGCTCATGTGTGGTAGGTTGATTGGTTTTGCGTCCAGCTTTCACTAAACATAGCTATCCCAGGTAACCCAGGCTGGAGAACTGGACACTGATCAGGCAGTAGCTTATTGATCCTGGGCTTTATGGTGGGCACATACACCCCTCCACAGTAGATGCCCAAAGTGGTTGGTTTATATAACTCTTCTCCCTATGGGGCATCATGTAGAGTCTGTGCTGCTGCCCACAGCTCCATTCATTGGTGAGTTTGAGATGGAAATGTTCAGCATGGTTTTCAGAAGTGGGAAGAACCCCACAGAGACACAAGGAGAACATGCAAACTCCAAACAGGCAATGGACGGAGGTCAGAATTGAACCTTGTACATGGGAGAAGACGACTTTAACCATTGTGGCAACTGGTCTTTCACAACACCATTAGTATTATAATTGAAATTACGTGTATGGAGTACTACTTTAGGATAATTGTGCACAACCACATATTCACAGCTTCAGTATAAAGTTGCAGTAGGAACAAGCACCACACTAGTTCTGCTTCTTCAACTGCTGTCTGTCCTAGAAATGTGTGCTGCTGCTTCCAGTTTGTCCAGTCCTCACACACAAACCAGACTGTGCCCTTTGGCCAAAGCAATCAAGCCTGGTGCAGATTTCGTCAAAGCTACCCTTCAGGGCCTGCTGAGTCACTGACATCTCTTAGTCCATTTCATTTTTCCAGAACAGACATGGGATAGTACATGTCCTGTGATGTGAAGTCCACTGACCTTATGCTTGTCAAACCAAATATAGGCGAGTTTCATTAGCCCCCCTTTCTAATGACAGAGGTCAAGGATATAGATCGTTAGTATGCATAACTCACTCACTCACACACACACACACACACACACACACACACACACACACACACACACACACACACACACACACACACACACACACTGAACACCTTTTTTGATCTTGGAATATGCATGTTTCCTTTTCTGTTTCTCCTGTTTGGTTAAGTGTCCACTTCTCACTTTATTGGCCTTACCCTGACCCTGATGATAAGATGGTCAGAGGAAGAGAGTTCTTTAGCATTGTGACTTGGAGGACGCCAGCCAGTGCCCCTTACGGCTAAAGGAAGGTTCTCTGATGCGACTCCCAACGTATTGAGCGTGTCTCACAGATAAGGAATTACAGCAGATACTTTGTAACTAATTATTTTATTTGCTCTGGGTCCTCCTCTTGACTGCTGCTGCACTTCTTATTTGGAAGGTTGTATTCAGAGCACACAGTTGCTGGATGTTCATGTTTAGTTCCCTGACAGGAGATAGTTTGGGGGAGCAGAGGTTTGTAGGTCAGGTGCATGCCGTGTTTGAATCCCATACTGTATGTACAGTTCTTCTGTATCCAGCTTTGACACTCATGACACTTTGCAATGGAAATAGAGTAGGCATGTTATAGAATTGTAATTAGCAACGGTATACATTTTGTATGGGAATCAATGTTTTTTGCATAGCAGTTTTAACTAATCAAATAGATGGATGTCTCATAATGGCAGTGTTAAAGGAACCTTTGCTGTAAAGTAAAGGATAATAGATACAGAGTTCATTTAAGTATTAGGTGTGCTTGACTGTGTTACAGAGGTATCCTTAGTATGTGTTATGACTTTTGTTACTGAACACAAAGATTTGTTACAAAAGAATATGCCAAAATAACTGAATGATACTCAAAGAATAAATAATTAGGATGCAGTATATATGTTTTGGTTAAAGGTTGTGGATTTACTGGTGTTGCTTAGAAGCTGACACATTTTGAATTCAGGGTAACAACTATCAATTAAGACATATAAGCATTTATATTAATGATATATTTTTGCATGTAGAAATTCAACACATACAATAATTCCTTGTTTTCTGCTTGTAATGTAGAGAGTAAACAGTGTGCCGTGTTCATCCCTCATTTTGTAGTGTCTTGAGGCTAACCATAATGCTGTCGTTGCTTTATTTTATGAAAATTGAAATCGTTTTTGTTATTGCCTTTGTATTGATATGTTTTTATTCTCTCTGGAGTTTAATGCTTGCTCATAGTTGGCCTTGGGCTTTTTTGATGTCGTTTGTACATGCTCACTAGTGCGCATCACACTGTCGATTTAATGGCCTGTAACAAAGAGCAGGCCACAGCCTGCAGGAGGAAATGTGCTTCATTACAATCCTGTTTAACATACTCACACTGACAATGCCACGAGCAGGTAACCTTGCAGCACTCTTCCAGCTCTGTGGTTCACTGGTATTGTTGAAACAGCAGTACCAGAACCCAGCAATAGTCCATTTGGGAAAACATTCAGAGAAGACTTTTTTTTTTAGCTGCCCAGTGAAAGGACAGATTTTGTACTAGCATGAGCTAATGAGTTTAATTGCATGCATTTGCTCTTCATTTAAACATGTTTTACTGCCAGCATTAGCGATGTTGTTGATCTGCTCTAACATTTGGAAATTGATAGAGTAGCTTGTCCTAGAGCTATCCATTGAAAATTTGGTGCCGTAATTAAATAGTGCCTTGCCAGCTCATCTACCTTTCTGAAAAGGGTCCCACAGATGGTCTGTTATTGCATGCCAAATGATTTCACTGGTACCTGGTGCAGTTTTGCCGTTTATCTCTGCTTCTCATTCCATTTAGCACATCTGTCATTTAGTGCTTTAAATTGTGTGTTATCAGTGAAAATGTTATGCTGTTTACTTCGCACCATAGTTGTGCAGATAGCACATCTGTCAGTGCTTTAAGTTGGGTGTTACCAGTGAAAATGTTATGCTGTTTACTTCGCACCATAGTTGTGCAGAGACACTTAGCGTATTATGTAGCACTAGCGATAAAATGCAGTTTGTAGTGGAAGTTGCTCTGTGCTAAAGCTGTGGGGTGGCTACCTAGACTGATCATTAAAAAAACAGAACATGTGCATGTAGTGACCTGTAGGCTGTGGATAGTTCCTTTTTATGTTAAATAACTGGCTGGAGACCGAATTTGGCAAGAGTGAACAGCTAACTGTTGAAAATGTAGGATCATAAATGTAACTACAGTGTATGTTTAACTTGTGGAAACAGTCGCCGGAGTGAACACATTAATGGCCTTAAAAACAGTGTCTCTGTACTTTGTTTACTTCAAATAATAACAGGGGTAGTTCCTGTTTTACTAAATTATAAACTGTATTTAGAAATCAATCTCAGCTTGGTTTGAATTTTTAGAGATTTTTGTCATATAAAAAATGCTTCACTTGAGTTTCCTTGAGTTTAAGCTGGCTGAAAACTTCAAACAAGTGAAACAAACTTGTCAAAGCTTGAGCTCTATGAAACTTCTAAAAAGAGCATTTTTTGAAGGGGATATCCCCCCTTATTATATGTGCAATCATGCCCACATACAAATAAAATGTGCCAGCAGTGATTTCTGATAGAACAGATGATTTGGGAGTTCAGCATGAGATAAATTAATGTGGTGAATTTAAACCTCCTCCAGTTTATACTTACTGATAGAAACAGTCTAACTCTTTACTGGTGACCACTTTACAGGCCTTTATGTACCTCCAATTGGTTATGTAAGTTTTTGCTTACTCTCTAAAAATTGGAGAAATGGTTTAAAATCTGATGAAATGTTCTAGGGTTACAGTTGTCATTTTCATAGAATTATACTGAAATACTCAGATCTAACTCCTATTTGCATTTTGCTTCCAGGTTTAAAGGCACACAGCTGGATCTTGAATTTTAGTGTGATAAAAAAAAGATTCTGTCACTTCTGTTACAACATTTTAAAAGATCAACAGCTTTACTTCTGTGGAGAGAAGGATATTGTTTATTCCTAAGCATATTTATGTTTATGATAGGTTTTATATTTGTCACTGTGAACAAAACAAATAACTATAGTTTTGTTCTAAGCTGTATGTTTTGGAAGTGGTGAATGCCATACATTTGTAGTGGTTATTTTGATATCTATTTGACCTTGCTTTGAGGAAAATTTTTGTATAGTGGCTTGAAATGTTGGTATTAAAATGTTTAGGTGAAGACTCAACAGCTGTGCACTGGGTACAACACATACTTTTTATTTTATAAGGAAAGGAAATTGCAGCATCCAGAATCCGCATGTATAATTTTTCACTTTGCCACCTTGTACTTTTAAAATGAGAGAACAATTTATTTGAAAATAAGACATTTTTAACCCTGATGTTTTACCAGCAAGGTTCACATATGTTTATTGTGACCCGAGTATCATTAAACTGAAACTGGAATTGAATACCAGAGGACTCCCCTGGCTTCTTATCTGTGAAAATGGTCACTGCCCCAAAGCTAATATGGCTTCTTTTTTTTAAAACACCTTTAATGAATTTTCACTTGTCACATAGGCAGATTTACATTTATATAAAAGTAATCAAACTGTATTAACAAATTAACATTAATAAACATTATACTTCGCATATATTGCTATATATCGTATAATCTAAGCAACATTACATAAATTATTCAAATCCTGCCCTTTTTTAAACAAGAAACATCTTTATTAAACCATCACTTATGACATAAGCAATCATAAATTTATATAAATGAAAACAAACCACACAGACACAATCCTAATTGTAAGCATTTACCTCACAAACCATACTTGGCACACTCCCAGTTGCAAACATTATACATAATTTATAATCTATGCAATCATTTTCAGTCAAACATTACATAGTTCATTTAAGCCCTGCCTTCTTTTAAACCTAATTCCTCCCTTGTATGTATTGTTCCCACAATTCACATTTTTTCCTTTGTAGTTTGCTCCTACCCTTTTCTAAAGATCTCAGTTCCAGTTTTTTATCTCTCTTACTATATTCAGTGCTTCTAGTATGGTTGGTTTAAAACACAAAAATGCCAAGCAGGAACAGAAGGATGAATCATTCCACAGTAAGTAAATGCACCTATTCAGGCCAAATTCAATAAAACCAATACTGGAGTTTATTGAAGAGAATAAATGATAAGCGTTTTCGTCCTGATCACATCAGAACTTCATCAGATAATAAATTAAATCACACAATCTATTTTTATAGTACAGAAAAACTAGGTAAAAAAATCATCAAACAATTAATACATTATTTAAACTGACACACCCCCTTCAAGGAAAAGACATGTAAAAGACTGTATTATATATGTAACATATAAAATCTGTATAAGATGGAATAAATAGATGGTAAAAAAATCTAATTGTAATATAAAAACATAGATAAAATGGTGTTTAAAATACATAAATAATAAATAATTATTTAAAAACAGTGTTATTTTTCTAGGGCTTTTAATTTTAAAAGAGAGCTGATAGAAATGTGTTCATTTAAGCCTGGCCAACTAGTTGCATTAAGCCATTTTGAAGGAAGGAAACACATAACAAAAACTTGTACTTCAAGAATCATCGTGTCCCACTTGACTTTTGCCATCTTCCCTCCCAGATAAAGTCTTTCACCTCTTTATTAATTGCTACCCACAGCTTCTAGCCTGGTTGATAAAAATATGCTTGACCTGTGTAAGACTAATGGGACTAAAAGCATTTTAATTGCTTGTATCTTACTGTCTGTACCCATATAACACCGCTTTCATTTTTTAAGTTTTTGTACTATCGTTTGTTTAGTCTCTTCCCAGGTGTCCTTAGCTGCTACTCCAGAATCATTTTTAATTCATACTCCTAAATACTTCATTTTATCATGTGCCCATAAATATAGATATTTCTGAACCAATTCATATGTGGGTGCTTAATTTACTGTTATTGCCTTTGTTTTAGCTTCATTAATTTTGTATCCTGAAAAGATTTGAAACCGTATCAGAATGCTCCACAACACTATAATGTCTCTCTCTAGTTTTGTGAGGTATAAAATAATATCATCTGCAAATAGAGCCAGCTTTTCTTGGCTACCATACATATTATAGCCTTGAATTTCTGAGTCCCTTATTTTCTTTGCTGGTGGTTCTAAATATAACGCAAACTGTAACGGGGAAAGAGGACACCCCTGCCTGGTTCCTTTGCTCAACCAGAAGTCATCAGAGAGGACCCCACCCACTTTAATTTTCACCTCCGATCCTTCATATATCCTCCTAATCAACCTTATAAGTTTTTTTCAGGAAATGTAAATGCTTCCATTGCCCTGCTCATAAAGTCCCAGCTTACTCTCTCAAATGTTTTCTTTGCATCAAGATCCACCAAATCTACCAACAACAATAGTATTTTATTGTATTCTGTTTCCTTCTGGCTCACCAGTGTTCTGTTAATGTTGTCAAATGTTTGCCCCCTTCCACAAAACCACACTGATCCATATCTGTCAATTTTGGCATTACTTTTGCCATTCATTTAGGCATTATAGACATAAGCACTTTATAATCATGGTTTAGTATTGAAATGGGGCTGTATGAAGCTGGATCTGATGGATGTACTCTCTTTAGGTATTACAGCTACCACTGCTTTCTTTCAAGGTGTTGGTACTTCTTCTCTTAAAATACTGTTAAACAAAACCTTCCAGATCTTTATCAGTTTTTCCCCTCCTAACTTCCAAACATCCATAGGAATTACATCAATGATGTCAATGACATCAGTACTACACTTAATGACATATTTAGAAGTAAATTGATAGATAAGGAGTTCTAGCAATACCTCATGGTTCGTGCACCGGTTATACCAATTATACAAGGACTCCCCAAGATACATAAAGATGAGGAGAACCCACCTATGAGACCGATAGTCTCTGGCCGTGGTTGGGTTACCGAACATTTATCAGTCTTTGTTGAAAAACATTTGAGACGTGTGTTGAATGACAATGTTACAGTGCTAAAGGATTCTAAGCAGTTCCTAATTGATTTATATGAATGTATTGGCCACCATGGGCAGTCACGTAATTACATTTTTGCCACCTTTGATGTCCAATCCTTGTTCACTGTGATTCCCAATGATATAGGACTCGATTATATATCACATTATTTGAAAGGGCACAGCAATTACACTGCAGTGCTGATAGACCTGATAGTACATTTCCTGGAACTGGTATTAGAGAACAACTTCTTTATGTTCCAGGATCAGATTTTTAGACAACGAGATGGCGTAGCTATGGGCACACCTTGTGCCAATAGTTACGCCAACATGTTCCTAGCCCACTGGGAGGAGCACATTTTATTCAAGGATGATTTATTTTGCAAACACGTAGTGTTTTATAGAAGGTTTGTTGATGACCTTTTTGTTCTCTGGGATGGGACATCATCACAATTGGAATCAATGTTAACAACCATGAACAGTCTAACTACATTCCTTAATTTTACCATGAATCACTCAGCAGACAGGATTGATTTCCTAGATTTATATATTGAGAGACTAACGGACAACTTGATTAATACGGGAGTCCATCGTAAGGCTTGCCATTGCAACTCCCTGTTATTAAGATCGAGTATGCATCCACCCTTTGTTTTTAAGAACATTATGAAAGGACAAGCTATTAGAGCCTCGTGACTTAACCCTACCAACAATGGCTTTATCTCGGAGTTAGAAAGTCTTAGGAATAGATTATCAATTCGGGGATACAGTGATGGTGAGATTAACTCATACT
>NC_056743.1:51411491-51431491 GCF_019279795.1 Protopterus annectens | reverse complement strand
GTCATTTTACCAGAGTAGTAGCATCTGCAGGTACGTTTTTCAAGGGTCTAGACTCCAGAACCATTTTAGAACTGGCTCTGGTCTGGCTTCTTAGGTTATAGGTTTGAGTGGCAGTAAAGTGTTTCAAAGATAGAGAGGAGGGGTGTCTAGTTTAAGTATTTTGAAGAGTAAAGAACCAAAAAGTAGATCTGGCCTGACCTCTACTGGGAGCTACTTGGCCTTTGAGAGAGTCGTGCTGTGGTGTTCATTCTGTGGTGAGTTAGCAATGAATCAATACATTTTATTGGAAATGGTCTGAAGACTGGTTCTGTTTTTTAGAGAGGAAGATGCAAACAGTCTTTATTAGTTGTGAGAAGAACTGAGATTTTGTTGGTTGATTGAAGATAAAATTCCTGCCCCATTAATTGCTAACTTAGTCGCTGTTTGTTTCCGTACATATCATGCCTCCTTTGATGAGATAGCATGTTTTTAGAAAAGCTTGCTGTGGAAATCCTAGGAATGTACTTATAAAAGAAAGCAAAGATCAGAACTTTGAGGAGAATTGTAAAGGAACAAATTGATAAACATTGCTACAAGGATTAACTGAAGGGTTATTAAGGAAGAGTCTGCGTTCCATCAGTAACTACTCCGTCATAAAATTATTCAGCGTTATTCATATATTTTCTTATGATTGACGACAAACTTTAGGCGCTTTCATCTGATATTACTCATCAGGTGTATTGTAGTTTGTGCTTCTGTTTGCTGGGGATTGCTATCCTGTGCATACTGTAAATATTAGATGCATCAGTTTAGATAAAGGCATAAGCTGTTATCATACCTCTCAAATGTACATATTTTTGCAGAATGTCCAGATTTTCCCTCATATTTTTGGTCTGTTGCACATAAAAACTGTTTTTTTTTTTTTTTTTTTTTTTTGTGTGAAATCCCTGGGATGATCTAAAGATTAAAATCACTAAATAATGACATCCATTTGAGTTTCAGACTTCATATCCTTTAAAAAAAGCACACTAACACAAATCATGTTATTCTAACAACTTTCTAAGTTTATAAGCACTATATTTAAAATTTGTCCCCATTTTTGGGCTTTTGTCCCCATTATGTCAGGCTTTGTCCAGATTTTTTGCGCCAAGAGGTTGAGAGGTATGACTGTTGTACAGAAGCCCTTTTTAATTTATTGTTGTGATAATGTAACACTGAAATAGTGATTTATCGTAACTGCAACACAGACATTTGCAGAGAACAATGATACTTAATTAAAATGTCAATCTGTTTAGAAGAACACGAAAAGCAGGATTTAAAAATGAATAAAATAAATAGATGAGATGTCAGAACTCACAAGATTATCTCTATTTGTTTAAAGCTGAGTGTTTCGTCTCTGCCAGAGGTGAATAGGAGAACATTTGAAAATTGCAGTCACTACAGTATATTGCGGATCTTTACACCTCATGACTATAGCACTGTCTGAAAACATAACCAGAAGAGAAGTGCAGTTAAAATGTTTTAAGTTCCAGTCTTTAGAACCAGTAGTAATAGAAATGCTGTTTGGTATACCCAATGGTAGATGCTTTGAAGTGTGTGTCCCTGTTAATGAATTAGTTATTGTACCATAGGGCATCCACACTGTATCGGCAGTGTGGCAAAGACTTCCTTCCAGCCTCTTATTGGTTCCCGCTGACCTAACCATTATCCAGCACATCTCACGACATGATAGCCTATTACTTTGTTATCTGGGCTGAACGCATGTCTCCCTGAAGCATTTTGTGTCAGAAAAAAAAAAACTTTCGAGTAACTGAACCAAAGCAACAGCATATGGCATGAAGCTGTTCTCTGCCTTTTAAATCAGAACATAGCACCACTTCAACATGGTACGGCAACCAAAATCATAAGGAAGGAAGCAAACAGGCCTAGGAAGAGAAGTTTAAAGCAGCACACCAAGGACAACTTCATAATAAATAAACATTATAGTAATCTTGTGAACCTCTTTGGCTAATAAGAATTAGCACAGTGTGAAACACACGGTACATTTCTACAGGTAAAACTTTATATTTCAGAAATAAGCTCACACTAGAAAGTATAGAATTCCAAACTTAATGTTACTAAACTGACTGTAAAGTGATGAAGGGAATAGCTATTCATGGTATTCTCTAAGGAGGAGTTAGTGTTTTTCCTGTAGTAGGCAAGAAATAAAAACCCACCCATTCAGTGACATCTATGACTTTGTATTGTAAATATGTATGTGCAAATAACATGTTTTTTTTTTTTTTTACAACCGAGACATTAACAAAGTGGTGAAGTGGAAGTTTAGAATCCTAAATAACACGTTTTGTGATTAAGACACCAATATGTCTAACAAATAAATCCATTACAGAATAGTATTCACAATTAATTTTGAGAATTCAAATGTTTGTTATATCAGTACGCTGTTTGTACTATAATGAACTGTAACATATTGCTTTGTGGTGGTGTTAATGTATAGTTTTATAACAATGTTTCTGCAATGCAACTCAGTTTGTTCTGTATTTTTGTGAATATTTACAGTATACTAAGACATGTCTACACTAATATTCTTTCTAATAAAGTGATCAAATCTTCCATTTATTTTGCAGTGACAGTGGCTGCATTAAAGTACTTATTCGTCTTGATGTCTGTTCTCTTAAGACTGATTTGCTTTCTAGAAAACAAAGTCTGTAGGTTTATGCTGTCCCCAAGACATGAGTACCACAGCAAGTTCATCCCACTGTCCCCAAAACACGAGCACCACAGCAGGTTCATCCCGCTGTCCCCAAAACACAAGCACCACAGCAGGTTCATCCCACTGTCCCCAAAACATGAGCACCACAGCAGGTTCATCCTGGTGTCCCCAACATAGGAGCACCACACCGGGTTCATCCCGCTGTCCCCAAAAGACGAGCACCACAGCAGGTTCATCCCACTGTCCCCAAAACACGAGCACCACAGCAGGTTCATCCCGCTGTCCCCAAAACACGAGCACCACAGCAGGTTCATTCCGCTGTCCCCAAAAGACGAGCACCACAGCAGGTTAATCCCGCTGTCCCAAAAACACGAGCACCACAGCAGGTTCATCCCGGTGTCCCAAAAAGATGAGCACCACAGCAGGTTCATCCCGCTGTCCCAAAAACATGAGCACCACAGCAGGTTCATCCCGCTGTCCCAAAAACACAAGCACCACAGCAGGTTCATCCCGCTGTCCCCAAAACACGAGCACCACAGCAGGTTAATCACGCTGTCCCCAAAAGACGAGCACCACAGCAGGTTCATCCCGCTGTCCCAAAAACACAAGCACCACAGCAGGTTCATCCCGCTGTCCCCAAAACACGAGCACCACAGCAGGTTAATCACGCTGTCCCCAAAAGACGAGCACCACAGCAGGTTCATCCCGCTGTCCCCAAAACACGAGCACCACAGCAGGTTCATCCCGCTGTCCCCAAAACACGAGCACCACAGCAGGTTCATCCCGCTGTCCCCAAAACACGAGCACCACAGCAGGTTCATCCCGCTGTCCCAAAAGCACGAGCACCACAGCAGGTTCATCCCGCTGTCCCCAAAACACGAGCACCACAGCAGGTTCATCCCGGTGTCCCTAAAAGATGAGCACCACAGCAGGTTCATCCCGCTGTCGCAAAAACACGAGCACCACAGCATGTCCATCCCGCTATTCCAAAAACACAAGCACCACAGCAGGTTCATCTTGCTGTCCCAAAAACACAAGCACCACAGCAGATTCATCCCACTGTCCCCAAAACACGAGCACCGTTGCAGGTTCATCACGCTGTCCCCAAAACACAAGCACCACAGCTGGTTCATCACGCTGTCCCCAAAACACGAGCACCATTGCAGGTTCATCACGCTGTCCCCAAAACACGAGCAACATTGCAGGTTCATCCCGCTGTCCCCAAAACACGAGCACCACAGCAGGTTCATCCCGCTGTCCCCAAAACACGAGCACCACAGCAGGTTCATCCCACTGTCCCCAAAACACGAGTACCACAGCCGGTTCATCCCAGTGTCCCCAAAAGATGAGCACCACAGCAGGTTCATCCTGCTGTCCACAAAAGACGAGCACCACAGCAGGTTCATCCCGCTGTCCCCAAAAGACGAGCACCACAGCAGGTTCATCCCGCTGTCCCCAAAAGACGAGCACCACAGCAGGTTCATCCCGCTGTCCCCAAAAGACTAGCACCACAGCAGGTTCATCCCGCTGTCCCAAAAACACGAGCAATACAGCATGTTCATCACGCTGTCCCCAAAACACGAGCACCACAGCCGTTTCATCCCGCTGTCCCCAAAACACGAGCACCACAGCCGTTTCATCCCGCTGTCCTGAAAACACGAGCACCACAGCAGATGTTCTTCATCTCACATTGCTGCAGTCATAACTTATGGGTAGTCCGCTGTCCTCGGTCGGCCCGAATACCAAAGTATTAGGCTGACGTCGGTCATGGCGCTCAGATCTGACGTCAGAACGTCAAGGTATTAAAGCGCATGACCGACATCATTTCCTCAGTCTTTTTTGCCGCATGGTCCGAAGCAGAAGCAGCGTTTGCAAGTGCCGTTCGGCGTTCTGAAATTTTCGTATTCTGAGTTTCAGACCGATACCAAGTTGGGCTAAGTACCCCGTTGGGGATTATTTTTGTTTTTTCTTGCCTCAGTTACTTCCGGATGTCAGAAAAAGTGAATAATTGTATTTCTTGTGGGAAACAGATACCGCATAGGGATTACCACTCTCTTTGTATTCCTTGTTTGGGACCTGAGCACGACGTAGTAGGGTGTCGCTTTTGTGCTAGACTTAATAAGCGCACCATTAAACGTAGGTTAGATTGTGCTAGGCTTGTCTTCGGTAAGCGGTGTAATTACAATATGCCGTCGGATCCTCCGATGCCCGCTACCGTGAAGAAGCGCAAAGATAAATCTTTAAAGTCCAAACAGGGTGACTCGTCCATTCCGGATGCCGGTTCTTTAGACACCACTATGGATTCGGTTGATCCGGCCGTAGTTTCATCTGAGTCTCAGGGGGAGACGTTGGTTTTGCAAGATGTGGTTTCCCAGGAGTCAGGTCAGGCTGAGGGGGCCTCTCAGGTTACTATTCTCCCTTCTTTGCCTAAGGTGGTTAGGCCTTCTCCTTATGTCTCTAAGGTGCCTTCCAAAGGCAGGCCTGGTTTGCCTTCCACATGTGTCTGTCCTAGTTCTGCTGGTTCTGTGCCTAAAAAGCACATGCTTAAAATGGCAGAAGATTTAATTACTTTAATCAGGGGTTCTATGCCCCCTCCGGATAAGAGGCCTAGGGTGGAGCCAGAAATGGAAAGTTTGGAGCAGGCTTCAGATTACTCAGAGTCTTCGGCTGAAGACATTCAGGATTTTCCTCCTTATTCTGATTCAGACGCAGAGGATTCCACTCCTTCTGCTTCTCCTCCAGAGGATTTTTCTTTTTCAGAAACCCTGCATTCCATGAGGGAGCATTTTAAATGGGAAGGTCAGGATTTCTCAGATTCCAGGAAGAGGCTTAGGGAATTTTTGTTTTTACCTCAGCATAGGCCCTTGGCTATACCTCCTGTTTTGGATGTTGTTCAAGACGTTTTCTCTGAGGCTTCCCTTAATCCAGATTCTTTGCCTCCTGCGCCAGTGAAGCCGGATAGGTATTACAGATTGCCTGAGGCTCATAAATATCTGTATAAGAGCCCTAGGGCCGACCCAGAAACTATTAGCCAGGGACCTAAGGGTGTCAGGGCTTCTGTTGTAAAGAATCCAGTTCCTTTGGATAAGGATGCTAGAGCTTTGGAAAGGTGGGGTAAGAAAGTATATACCTCTTCCACATTAGCAATGAGGGCTTTGAATTGCCAGTTTCATATGTTGAAATACCAGAATTTTCTTCTTACTCAGTTAAAATCTAAAATGGATGCTTTGGCAGAGGGCATAGAGTGTAAGGAATTACAGGATTTGGTACATGCCTCTGATCAGGTGGGTAAGCATGCTTTGCAGTGTGGTTTTGATGCTTTGCAGGCTTCTTCCAGGGTGGCTGCCACTGGTTCAGTTCTTCGCAGGCACGCCTGACTTAAGGATCAGAATTTGTCAGAGCATGTTAAAGCTAGGATTTTGGATGCTCCTTTGCAGTCTGAAGTTTTGTTTGGTTCTCCTGTGGAGTCTGTCTTGAAAAAAATGGAAGACAAGGCTAAGTCTATGCAGACTGTTAAAGATTTTTTGCAGGTGCAGCCCCCTAAGTTCAGCAGGAACTGGCCTGCTAAGGGTTGGACTTACCCTTCTTCTGATTCGCAGTCTAGGGGTAGATCTAGACGGGGTAGGGGCAGAGCTCAGAGTTCTTTCAGGCCCAGACCGTGGAGTTCACCAGCACAATCTACAGGTGAGGGCAGGGGCCAGTCCTTTCGTAAACAGGCCCAATGACCTGCATTTCCAGCTGCCAGATCCTTCCTGCCTGGCAGCTCCTTTGGGAGGAAAGTTGGCACTCTTCAAGCAAAATTGGCTTCTAGTCACCCAAGACAAATGGCTGTTGGACATTATAGACCGAGGCTACAAGTTTTATTTCCACACATTGCCTCCTTTCAAAGGCATGCCAGACGTTCCTCCTCAGCAAAGGGCAGAGGCTCACAAACAGATTTCTTTACTTCTTCAAATGGGGGCTATACAGCAGGTCCCTCTGTCAGAAGTGGGCCTTGGATTTTACTCTCGCCTATTTCTTGTACCAAAGAAAGGAAACACTTGGAGGCCAATCTTGGATCTATCTGTCCTCAATACATATCTGGACATTCCAAAATTCAAAATGTTGACGTTGCAACAACTTCTGCCTCTGTTGGGCAAAGATCACTGGATGGTAACTCTGGATCTCAAAGAGGCTTATCTTCATGTTCCTATCAGACTCAGTTGCAGGAGATTCCTGCGTTTTGGCTGGGACTTTACATTATCAGTTCTCTGCATTGCCCTTTGGCTTATCTACTGCGCCCAGAGTATTCACAAAAGTTCTGGCTCCAGTAATAGCCTTCTTCAGGTTAAGAGGAATACAAATTTATCCTTATTTGGACGACTGCCTGATTCTGGCTCAAGACAAGCTCGAGCTTCTTCACCATCTACAGTATGTTATGACAGTGTTAAGGTGCCTAGGGTATTCTGTGAATGAAACAAAGTCCAGTCTAGTACCCTCTCAGGAAATGTGCTTTCTGGGTGTGAGACTGAATACAGCTTCCCAGATGGCATTTTTGACCCCGGACAAGCAAAAGAATCTTACACTTTACTTCCATCAATTGTCTCTACTGTCCAGGCTGACTGCAAGGACAGTCCTTCAAGCCTTGGGGTTCATAGCATCTTGTATTCTGGTGCTTCCCAATGCCAAACTGCATATGAGGAAGCTACAATGGTATCTCAAAAATGTATGGACACAACACTGCCAAGATTTGGACACTGTCATTCAGATAATACCTTGCATTCAAAAGGAATTTTTGTGGTGGGCTCAGGAATGTCACCTAAACAAGGGACTCTGTGTGACCCGACCAGAGGCAGGTCAGATTTTAACGACGGATGCCTCAGACAAGGCATGGGGAGCACACCTCAATGGAAAATGGGTTCAAGACACGTGGCCTGTCAGACTTCAACATTTACATATCAACTTGAAGGAAATGTTAGCAGTCCAGTTTGCATTGATGGCTTTCAAGGATTTACTTCTCCCAGGGCAGGTGTTGATTCAAACAGACAACACAACTGTCATGTGGTACATCAACAAGCAAGGGGGAACCCATTCGTACCCTCTTTGCAGGCAAGCTATGATTTTGTGGGAGACTGCTCTCAGTTTGCAACTCACTCTTCAAGCAAGGTTTCTGCTAGGAGCACAGAACTCCTTAGCAGATGTTTTGAGCAGACGGATAGTGGATCCCCACGAGTGGAAATTGGATCCTCATGTATTTCGACAGTTGACAATGATATGGGGGACTCCAGACATAGATCTGTTCACTTCTCCACTAAATTTCCAGGTGCCAAAATTTTGCACAAAGATGTTTCATCCCACAGCTTGGAAAGTGGATGCTCTATCATTCAATTGGAGCAATCTTCACGTCTATGCCTTTCCGCCTCTGCCTCTTCTTCCAAAGGTTCTCTTGAAGGTCAGACAGGACAAGCCCTCCATGATTCTAATAGCTCCAGATTGGCCTCGACAGCACTGGTACGCTCTGCTAAGGAGTTTAGTACGGGATCCTCCTTACCCTTTGCCTTTGATTCCGCACCTTTTGACTCAGGAGGGCAATCATTTCTTCAATGTCAGGATTCAGTCCCTGCATCTAACAGCCTGGCATATTCTGTTCTAGACCCTGGAGGGTCGCAGCTTCCTCAACAAGTTTTGAATGTTATTTTGGAGGCCAGGAGGCCTAGTACAAGGAAAGTTTATGCTGATAAATGGAGGAGATTTTTTATTTGGAGCAAAGCAAAGAGCTTTGATGTTTCCAGGCCTAATTTGAGTGTTTCTCTTCAATATCTTACAGAATTATTGGACAAGGGTTTGTCTTTCTCCTCTATAAAAGTTCATGCTGCAGCCATTTCTGCTCACTATGACTGTGACCCACCATTATTCTCTCATCCTTTGTTTAAGCAATTCCTTAGAGGGGCAAAGAACATAAGACCCCCGCGTAGAGCTCCTACTCCTGCTTGGGATCTCAATTTTGTGTTGGAAAAACGTACTTTACCTCCTTTTGAACCTGCAGCTACAGCTGAGCTAAAGTTTTTGTCTTGGAAGACTGCTTTTTTGCTGGCCATTACGTCTGCTAGAAGGGTTTCTGAATTACAGGCTCTAATGGCAGTTGAACCCTTCCTAATTTTTCATAAGGACAGGGTATCTCTGCGTACTAATCCTACTTTTATGCCTAAAGTGGTTTCAAATGTGGCCTTGAACCAATCTATTCATTTGCCTACTTTTTATGCAGATCCCCAAAATAAAGGGGAGAAAATCTTGCACACTTTGGATATTCACAGGCATTTGCGTTATTATTTGAGCAAGACTAAAGGGTTCAGACAGTCTCACCAGTTGTTTGTTTCTTTTGCTTTGGGTTCTCAGGGGAAACCTGTTTCAAAACAAACTATTTCTAATTGGATTGGCTTTTGTATTGCTTTTTGTTATTCTCATCATGGTAAGGAGATTCCAGCTGGAATCAGGCCTCACTCCACTAGGGCTACTGCCACTTCTACTGCTTTTTTAAGGGGGGTAGCTACTAAAGATATTTTGGAAGCAGCTACTTGGAGTTCAGTGCACACTTTTTCTAAACATTACCATCTTCCTCTTTATTCCAAATCTAGGGCTGGATTTGCCACTGCAATCTTACAGGGCATTTTGGCAGCCCCCAATGCTTTATGATTTTGCCAGCCTCCCTTTACCTCTGCTTTGGGATTCTACCCATAAGTTATGACTGCAGCAATGTGAGATGAAGAACATAGTACAGTTTTGTACCTACCATAAATGTAGATGTTCAAGATCAACATTGCTGCAGTCCAATCCTCCCTCCTTCCCCTCTGTAGTTTGGAGTGGTGGCATGATTTGGGTTGTAGCTGTTTTTTGTGCATGGTTTTAGGGAGTTATTCTATTTTTGGCTGTGGCCTTTATTTTTAGGGCCTTCTGACATCTGGGGCAAGAAAAGACTGAGGAAATGACGTCGGTCATGCGCTTTAATACCTTGACGTTCTGACGTCAGATCTGAGCGCCATGACCGACGTCAGCCTAATACTTTGGTATTCGGGCCGACCGAGGACAGCGGACTACCCATAAGTTATGACTGCAGCAATGTTGATCTTCGAACATCTACATTTATGGTAGGTACAAAACTGTACTTTTCATCCCGCTGTCCCGAAAACACGAGCACCACTGCAGATTCATCACGCTGTCCCCAAAACACGAGCACCACTGCAGATTCATCACGCTGTCCCCAAAACACGAGCACCACTACAGATTCATCACGCTGTCCCCAAAACACGAGCACCACTACAGATTCATCACACTGTCCCAAAAATACGAGCACCACTACAGATTCATCCTGCTATCCCCAAAACACGAGCCCCACAGCAGGTTCATCCCGCTGTCCCCAAAACACGAGCACCACAGCAGGTTCATCTCTCTGTCCCCAAAAGATGAACACCACAGCCGTTTCATCCCGCTGTCCCCAAAAGACGAGCACCACAGCCGTTTCATCCCGCTGTCCCCAAAAGACGAGCACCACAGCCGGTTCATCCCGCTGTCCTGAAAACACGAGCACCACAGCCATTTCATCCCGCTGTCCCCAAAAGACGAGCACCACAGCCGTTTCATCCCGCTGTCCCCAAAACACGAGCACCACAGCAGGTTCATCTCGCTGTCCCCAAAAGATGAGCACCACAGCCGTTCCATCCCGCTGTCCCCAAAAGACGAGCACCACAGCCGTTTCATCCCGCTGTCCCCAAAAGGCGAGCACCACAGCCGGTTCATCCCGCTGTCCTGAAAACACGAGCACCACAGCAGATTCATCCCGCTGTCCCCAAAACACGAGCCCCACAGCAGATTCATCCCGCTGTCCCCAAAACACGAGCCCCACAGCAGGTTCATCCCGCTGTCCCCAAAACACGAGCACCACAGCAGGTTCATCCCGCTGTCCCCAAAACCCGAGCACCACAGCAGGTTCATCCCGCTGTCCCCAAAACCCGAGCACCACAGCAGGTTCATCCCGCTGTCCCCAAAACTGAGCACCACAGCAGGTTCATCCCGCTGTCCCCAAAACACGAGCACCACAGCAGGTTCATCCCGCTGTCCCCAAAACACGAGCACCACAGCAGGTTCATCCCGCTGTCCCCAAAACACGAGCACCACAGCAGGTTCATCCCGGTGTCCCTAAAAGATGAGCACCACAGCAGGTTCATCCCGCTGTCCCAAAAACACGAGCACCACAGCAGGTTCATCTTGCTGTCCCCAAAACACGAGCACCACAGCAGGTTCATCTTGCTGTCCCCAAAACACGAGCACCACAGCAGGTTCATCACGCTGTCGGCAAAACACGAGCACCACTGCAGGTTCATCACGCTGTCCCCAAAACATGAGCAACATTGCAGGTTCATCCCGCTGTCCCCAAAACACGAGCACCACAGCAGGTTCATCCCGCTGTCCCCAAAACACGAGCACCACAGCAGGTTCATCCCGCTGTCCCCAAAACACGAGCACCACAGCAGGTTCATCCCACTGTCCCCAAAACACGAGCACCACAGGAGGTTCACACTGTCCCCAAAACACGAGTACCACAGCAGGTTCATCCTGGTGTCCCCAAAAGATGAGCACCACAGCAGGTTCATCCCGCTGTCCACAAAAGACGAGCACCACAGCCGTTTCATCCCGCTGTCCCCAAAAGACGAGCACCACAGCCGTTTCATCCCGCTGTCCCCAAAAGACGAGCACCACAGCCGTTTCATCCCGCTGTCCCCAAAAGACGAGCACCACAGCCGTTTCATCCCGCTGTCCCCAAAAGACGAGCACCACAGCCGTTTCATCCCGCTGTCCCCAAAAGACGAGCACCACAGCCGTTTCATCCCGCTGTCCCCAAAAGACGAGCACCACAGCCGTTTCATCCCGCTGTCCCCAAAAGACGAGCCCCACAGCCGTTTCATACCGCTGTCCCCGAAACACGAGCCCCACAGCCGTTTCATCCCGCTGTCCCCGAAACACGAGCCCCACAGCCGTTTCATCCCGCTGTCCCCGAAACACGAGCCCCACAGCCGTTTCATCCCGCTGTCCCCGAAACACGAGCCCCACAGCCGTTTCATCCCGCTGTCCCCGAAACACGAGCCCCACAGCCGTTTCATCCCGCTGTCCCCGAAACACGAGCCCCACAGCCGTTTCATCCCGCTGTCCCCGAAACACGAGCACCACAGCCGTTTCATCCCGCTGTCCCCGAAACACGAGCACCACAGCAGGTTCATCCCGCTGTCCCCGAAACACGAGCACCACAGCAGGTTCATCCCGCTGTCCCCGAAACACGAGCACCACAGCAGGTTCATCCCGCTGTCCCCAAAACACGAGCACCACAGCAGGTTCATCCCGCTGTCCCCAAAACACGAGCACCACTTGCAGGTTCATCCCGCTGTCCCCAAAACACGAGCACCACCTACAGATTCATCACGCTGTCCCCAAAACACGAGCACCACTAGAGATTCATCACGCTGTCCCCAAAACACGAGCACCACTAGAGATTCATCACGCTGTCCCCAAAACACGAGCACCACTAGAGATTCATCACGCTGTCCCCAAAACACGAGCACCACTACAGGTTCATCCCGCTGTCCCCAAAACACGAGCACCACAGCAGGTTCATCCCGCTGTCCCCAAAACACGAGCACCACAGCAGGTTCATCCCGCTGTCCCCAAAACACGAGCACCACAGCAGGTTCATCCCGCTGTCCCCAAAACACGAACACCACAGCAGGTTCATCCCGCTGTCCCCAAAAGACGAACACCACAGCCGTTTCATCTCGCTGTCCCCAAAAGACGAACACCACAGCCGTTTCATCTCGCTGTCCCCAAAAGACGAGCACCACAGCCGTTTCATCTCGCTGTCCCCAAAAGACGAGCACCACTTGCAGGTTCATCCCGCTGTCCCCAAAAGACGAGCACCACTTGCAGGTTCATCCCGCTGTCCCCAAAAGACGAGCACCACTGCAGGTTCATCCCGCTGTCCCCAAAAGACGAGCACCACTGCAGGTTCATCACGCTGTCCCCAAAAGATGAGCACCACTGCAGGTTCATCACGCTAATCCCAAAACAGGAGCACCACGGCAGGTTCATCACGCTAATCCCAAAACAGGAGCACCACGGCAGGTTCATCACGCTAATCCCAAAACAGGAGCACCACGGCAGGTTCATCACGCTAATCCCAAAACAGGAGCACCACGGCAGGTTCATCCCACTGTCCACAAAACAGGAGCTCCTCTGGTGGTTCATCCCACTGTCCCCAAAACATGAGTACCACCACAGGTTCATCACACTGTACCCAAAACATGAGCATCACAAGTTCATCACGCTGTCCCAAAAACACAAGTACCACAGCAGGTTCATCCCACTGTCTCCAAAACAGGAGCATCACAGTATCCCCAAAACAGGAGTACCACAGAAGGTTCATCACTCTGTCCACAAAACAGGAGCACCATGGCAGGTTCATCACACTGTCCCCAAAACAGGAGCACCATGGCAGGTTCATCACACCGTCCCCAAAACAGGAGCACCATGGCAGGTTCATCACACCGTCCCCAAAACTCGAGCACCATGGCAGGTTCATCACATTGTCCCCAAAACAGGAGCACCACAGCAGGTTCATCCCACTGTCCCCAAAACAGGAGCACCACAGCAGGTTCATCCCACTGTCCCCAAAACAGGAGCACCTCTGTAGGTTCATCGCCTTGTCCACAAAACAGGAGCACCTCTTGAGGTTCATCGCACGGTCCCCAAAACAGGAGCACCACAGCAGGTTCGTCGCACTGTCCACAAAACGGTCCCACCTCTGCAGGATTGTCACACTGTTCAGAAAACAGGGGTACCTCTGCAGGTTTGTCACACTGTCCCCAAAACAGGAGCACCTCTGTAGGTTCATCACACTGTCCACAAAACAGGCGCACCTCTACAGATTTGTCACACTGCCTACAAAACAGAATAAACCAAACGTAAACAACAACTGTAGAACGAGATGATGACTTGGTAGATAAGAAAAAACGCTGCTCGTACCGGTAAAATACTTTAATCCATTAAAACCATAAAATGACAACCAAGGGTTTAGCGCTTTCAACTGATCAATGTCAGTCTTCTTCAGAACCATATACATATCCACACACTGAGTTTATATACCAACAGTTACTTTGTAATTTAAAAAAAACGCGCCAAAATCCTTTAAAGCCACAGGACTAAATTCATATATGCATATATAAAAAACATAATTCTATTTATTATTGTATGTAAATTTCCTTATGAAAGATGTTATGTACATACTTAAACATTAATGTGTTATAAAATGGAACGAATGACATGAAAATGGAACCTGAATTTTAAAATATTAAAAATTGACATTTGATGACAATGAATGCTAGTAATATGTATAAATCTGTTGATAGTCTATGAAATACTATAGATAATTTATATTGATTAAACTTGAATGAAAAAATATTATTACAATATGTTATGCAATAATACTACAATCCATGAATACTTAAAATGTACTACGTATTATGTAAAAAAAGAGAGAAAAGAACATTTAATACTAAATTGTTTATGTAACTAAAATAATGTATTTAATACTAGTCTAAAGCATATATTAATCCAACATAAAAATTTGTGGTTAGTACAAGCCGAAAGCTTGTATTAATCCAACATAAGGAATGGTTTAATACTGATGGAATCGTTGAGACCAGGATGCCTAGTGGCATCTGTTCTAATTTGCCATACACTTTCTTTCAACGCTAATCGTACCTTCCAATTACCTTCATATATATTTTGACTTATCTGGTCGATAATACAAAATATAAAACTATGCTGATCTCCCTTCTCTAAGATGTGTCTATATAGGGCGTTGGTAGTATCCTCCTTACGTATTTTATAATAGTGCTCATAAATCCGTTTTTTGATAACCCTTTCGGTTTTCCCTATATAGAATGCCGTACAAGCAGTACAGTTAGCTATATATACAACCTGTTTACTATTGCAGTTACCACTTAGGCATCTGATCTCTGTATGATTTATATCATCTAAAACAATTTTGTCTTTTTCGTTAATATATCGACATTGGCGACATGATCCGCATTTACTACTACCTTTTTTATTTTTCACAAACCTTCCTTTTTGTGTATCTGTATATTCTAACATTCTCTTTATGTTAGGTGCAACTTTAAATACTATATTAGGTGTATTTCCTACTATTGAACCTAAATTGTTAGAAGTGATAACGTCCCAGTGTCTATATAGTATTTCTTTAATAAAATGTACGTAAGGGGTGTAAGTCAATACACAGACTCTATTACATATATTTTCTGTTGTGTTAGAGGCAAAACTGTCAGAATCAAGTAAACCTAATAATGGTTTGTATTCCCACTGTGAGGTAACATAATGAGTGATGTCATCTAACATATTCACTGGATAGCCTCTCTTACTAAACATACTATATAAGTTCTTGATGTCTTCCTTCATAACTTCTAAACTGGATGACATTCTAGCCATTCTAATACATTGCCCTTTAACTATATTTTTAAACGTATATGGGGGATGATTACTGCTGTATTCAATATAGTCGTTTGAGTAAGTAGGTTTCCTGTATGTTCTAGATGCAAAACCTGTGTCAGTATGCCTAATGAGAGTATCTAAATACGTAATTTCTTTTTTGCTATAGTTGTAAGTAAATCTTAGAAATTCTGTGGTGTTATTAAGAAAATTGATAAATTCACTAATCGAGGTCTCAGGTCCCTTCCACAACACAAATAAATCATCTAGATACCTTGCATAAAATACAATGTTATCATAATTACTTTTGAATAGGTATTCAGTTTCCCATTCTAACATGACCATTTTGCAAAAATTGGGGAGCAGGATGCACCCATTGCTACTCCTAGTTTTTGTCTGAAAAATTCCCCTTGGAACGTGATGTAATTATGGTCCAAAACTAAGGACATAAGTTCGGTTACCACACAAATTTTATCCCAACTGAATCCTGAATATTTTTTAAGGCTATTGGTAAAAAATTCAAGCCCTGTCTCTTTCGGTATACATGTGTATAAATCCACCACATCAGTAGTGATGAAAATATAGTCTTTATTCCATTTGTCCTGTGAGATTACTCAAAAAACTCCAAGAGTCTTTCATAATGTGTGGTACCGCTTTGTAAATGTGCTTAGTCCATGTGTCTATCAGAACACCTATGTTAAATGTTTTGGATCTAGATCCAGACACTATAGGTCTGTAGGGTGGATCCTCCATGGATTTATGTATTTTTGGTATGCCTACAATTTTTGCTAATATCGGATAGTCAGTTCTTAAAAACATGTATATTTCATTACTTATTCTATTGTCGATCATATATTCTTCTAATATGAGGTCTATTCTTATATATCCTATATTGATTTCATTCAGGGATATGACCTCATAATTACCTGAATCGTACAACAAATTGTGTATCTTAGTATTATAGTCTGTGGTATAACTAACAACGATACCACCGCCTTTATCAGGCTTCATGATACGAATATCTTTGTTGTGTATTATATTTTTCAAACAATTCCATTCCTTCAACGATAAATTGTCATAACTTGTTTGATCCCTTCCCCTATTTTTCTTAATATTAAAATTTAACCAATAAACGTCTTTATTAACCATCTTTTCATAATTATATATTTGCGGGTGGTTCGCAGGTACATATGTACTTTTCCTTTTAAGTTTAGTACCTTTATAAACATGAGTGTCGTCTGAATTGGACCCATATTGTATAGCCAGGTTGAGTCTCCTGCAATACAATTTGATTTCTTTAATGGTATCAACTAAATTGATACCTACAGTGGGCACACATTTCTTTCCCTTACTCATTAGTTGAATGAATTCCTGTTCTATTTTAAAATCAGTGTAATTATATACTTTGAATCCATTGTATGTAGTCAAAATATGTTGGTCTAAACCTTCCTTATCTTTACTATCTATATTACTTACTTGTGTATTATTATCTGTAACCGTATTAGTAGTAATATATAAAGTATGATCAGAAGTAACTTTCTCGGGATTCATAGTATTGTTAACACTGTCTAAAATAACGTTATCAGGATTCATGGTGTTATCTCCTCTAACTTGGGAACACTTATGAAATGACAATATAGGTGAAGGAATATCTACATCTTCTGTATCACTTAATTCCATCTGTTGTATTGATTCTTTTGTTTTGGAGCTGGAAAGAACCTGCCCCCTCGAAAATTTTCTTTTCTTGTAGCACTCCTAGGTCTCTCTTTATAACTATTGATTCTCTCTCTAATACCTTGTGTTTTGTCGGTAGGCCATATATATGCTCGGTCATTCTCATATGTCTCTACATCTCTAATTAATTTCCTGTTCTTTCTCTCAAAAATATTATTTGCCTTCTCCTGTACGGTACTGAATTATTTATTATATAACTCTTTCCACTTAACAAAGTCGCAATGTTGAATGATGGCATTGTTCATACATTCTAACTCATTTGCCAACAAAATCATTTTTTCATCATTAAATTTGATCAAAGTTCTGATGTATAAAAATCCAAAATTATCAAATAATTCATTAAATTCCTTCTTCATTTCCTTAGTATAATTAATACCCAAGGGTAGTTTAAAAAATCTAATACGTTTTGGTACAACCTTAGTATTAAGACATTTTGATAGATAAGCAACATCTATCTTAGTATTTTTGTATGATAGAATTTTTTTGCCAAAATTAAAAATCATGTCTCTCAAAGTGTTTTGCTTAAAATTAGCGACATTAAAATTACCATTTTGTTCCATATTAACATTATGTTCAAATTCATAATCATCACATAAAAATTGATCCATTAAACATACAGAAATTTCATCATTAATACTGTTATTGAAATTAGAATCTTTATGTCCATAGTTTTTATGAGTCTTTTTTCTGTTCTGGGAGCTTGAAATATGTGTTACAGTACCTTTATTTCCATAAGTATCTTTCCGTTTTACATTGCCATATTGTTTAATGGCTTGTCGTTCTTTTGGTCTAGTTCCAACTTCTCATTTTTATTCCGTTGAAAGCTAATATCAAACATGAAGTCGTTGCACGGAGAAAGATAATACTGTCCATTTCTTAGTAACTGTTCATCTTGACTTGCAGGTGAGCGTGTACTATCGTTTATTTGCTCACCCTGGAAATTGGGTAAGTCAATACACGCATTGTCATTGTACAAAACATTTTCCTGCAAGATAGCAGGAAAGACACGCTCCGGCGTGTCTGTGAGAGCATTGTCTGCCACCGAATATTTTTCAAGACAACGATCCTGTTTGTGTCCGGTCCTGGAACTAGTCTCATCATTCATATGTATATTAAGTCTGTGACTTATCGGGCTTCCGAATAGCAGCTTCAATGATGTTGTTATCAAGCAAATTGTCCGATTTCTTATGCTCGGATAGCAATTCTGTGACTAAAGTCAATAATCTCTGTACTTCCTTCTGCAATGCTAAAACATCAGCTCTAAGATTACACATCTCCGTACCCGACAATGAAGCTGGCATTCCTTCTACGCTACCCGCCATATCAAACCAGTCAACGAAATAAACCAAACGTAAACAACTGTAGAACGAGATGATGACTTGGTAGATAAGAAAAAACGCTGCTCGTACAGGTAAAATACTTTAATCCAGTAAAACCATAGAACGACAACCAAGGGTTTAGCGCTTTCAGCTGATCAATGTCAGTCTTCTTCAGAACCATATACATATCCACACACTGAGTTTATATACCAACAGTTACTTTGTAATTTAAAAAAAACGCGCCAAAATCCTTTAAAGCCACAGGACTAAATTCATATATGCATATATAAAAAACATAATTCTATTTATTATTGTATGTAAATTTCCTTATGAAAGATGTTATGTACATACTTAAACATTAATGTGTTATAAAATGGAACGAATGACATGAAAATGGAACCTGAATTTTAAAATATTAAAAATTGACATTTGATGACAATGAATGCTAGTAATATGTATAAATCTGTTGGTAGTCTATGAAATACTATAGATAATTAATTAAACTTGAATGAAAAAATATTATTACAACTCTGCAGGTTTGTCACACTGTTCAGAAAACAGGGGTACCTCTGCAGGTTTGTCACACTGTCCCCAAAACAGGAGCACCTCTGTAGGTTCATCACACTGTCCACAAAACAGGCATACCTCTACAGATTTGTCACACTGCCCACAAAACAGGCCCACCTCTGCAGATTTGTCACACTGCCCACAAAACAGGAGCACTGCTTTAGGTTCATCATGCTCTTACCAAATAGGAGCACTACTGTAAAACACTTGAGAAAACAAAATGGCTTCCAGCCATACAGATAAGGGAACCACTACTAACCTCCCAGCTGTACAAGCATCTGTACAACCAACCACTTGCACCACTGGCATCCAAACTAATGTGGCCCCCACCTACCTACAGTGTCTGGAATTACAACACCGCTTCCCTTGTCTGCAAGCAACCAGTTACTAAACTTCACTGCACCAATCATAGCTTCTCAATTCTTGGTCCTTCCATCTCAAGCAAGCATCTTCCTTCCAACTATTCTAAATACAGCTCAAGGCACACACAAAAAAATCAACCAGATGCAAGTACTATAACTCAGGCATCCTCACGTAATATTTTACTCCCAGTCTGCTGTGTTCTTCTACTTTTAAACCACTTACCTAGTCATTTCACAGTTGCCTTCTGTGGTTTTCTTGTAAATACTGTGTGTGTGTGTGTGTGTGTGTGTGTGTGTGTGTGTGTGTGTGTGTGTGTGTGTGTGTGGGGATTCACTTTATAATCTCGAAATACTAAGATACCGAATGTTAGTATCTTGAGACTATAAAGCCGAAAGCCCCAAAAAAAAAAAATGACCACCCAGAACCGCGAAATTCAAAATTGCGATCATTCAGATACACACACCACCACACAAGCAAGTACACAAGTTGTTGTTGTGTCTTAAGGCTTTTCCCGGTTAGTGATTGCCACAGCGGAACTCCGGTCTGCTAATGATTGGCAGTAGATTTTTACGTGCTGAGTTGCCAGCCCTGACGCACAACCTTCAATGAAGGTACGCCCATTCACGCATGCATGTCTCCACACAGAAGACGCTCTAGCTGAGAATCAAACAGGACAACGTCTTGCTGTGAGGCGAGAAAGCTACCGCAGCACCACCACCTACCTTTTTAAAAAAAAAAAAAGAAAACAAAAAAAACAAACAAAACCCCCAACCCCCCCCCATAATTTTTGGAACAAA